>NC_133581.1:57159579-57311490 GCF_964106895.1 Numenius arquata
ACCAAAAATCCCTCCAGAACTACTGAGTTCTTTGGAACTATAGTATTTTCTCTGTATCAGAAATGCCTATACAGGTATGACATAATATTTTCAAACTCATAGCTAATAAAATGCCTTTCATCTCAGCCCCTTTTGAGGTACCCTGCAGTCATAAAGTTATTAAACAAAGAGACGTGCAAGACAATTAGTTGCTAAGGTTAAAATAGACAGTTTTTTGATTCTGAACACTGAAGTTGTTTAAATTGTCAAGCCTCCCAGCCTGCCTGGATAGATGAAGCAATTTGACTCACATTTGCCATATATTCATGCATATTTCCCCAAGTTCAGACACTTTTGTTCTCTCGCTACCTCAGCCTCACTCCTTGTTGTTGCAGTACTTCAGTTGTGAACCCACAGCTTTTGTTGTCCTCTTTGATGCCGGAGGGGAAAAAAATCCATTGTACTCAAATTCTGCAGAGCCTTATGGATTTTTTCCACCTTTCTGCATGTCCACAATATGTGCATTTGACCAATAGTCAAGGATTTCTGTAACTTTCAGGTAGCATCTAAAGTAGATAACAAGAAAACAGATGAAGGGCATTGGTTGAGCATTTCTAGGTTATAGTCACAGAGTTTTGACACTGCTTTGAACAGTGCCTTCTGTCAGTGCAGAGATTTGCACCTGAACAAATTTCTTACCAGCTCTCTCATTTTATCAGTTTCTCTGGTTCATCAAAACCCTCTCTTCATATGATAAATGCCAACTTTACCAACTGAAAAAGCCAAACAGTCTTGGCAAAATTACAGTATTCTTGCACAGACTCTCAGGTAAGTTTTCAACTAAGAACTCATGGATAAATTAAAATATATCCTGACTTTACCCAGGAAAGGAGTAGCTGCTGCTTGTCACTCTTCAACTTCAGAAAACCAGAACTTCAAAAAGGGCACTCCTCAGCCACATCAGTGACTGTACTCGACATTAACTGTTAGATAAGCTATGGCACATAGCTACAATCAGGTTCAGATATTGCTGAGATGGGCCACTGTGTGAAGATAAAAACAGTAGTAGGACACCTCTTCAACAACAGCAGCGACAAGATTCTGCACTAACTCTGCTTGGTTTGATAGACTACCGGAATTCTTAGGGGCAAAAGAAATAAAATGAAAGGGCTTGATATATAGCAGCAGATCAGTGTAAGAGATGGCATAACATCAACATCCACAGTGGGGTAGGGCTTAGGGGACACATGGTCATATGTAATTACAGATCAACCAGTTTAGGAGCACTGATATTTCAGGCACAGCTATGATGCATATAGCACCCACAGCTAAAGGCTGTGTAGCAACCACAAAGCTAAAGGCTCAGTATGCATTTTAATTTTGCCAACTGTGCTCTTTAGTGACACATGAAATGTTTAAATTCAACACAGATCACATCAGCATAAAGAGTCAGTATGTACTTAAAGATTTATTTTTTTAAATGTATGAGAAGCTGACAACATTTGGCAAACAGCAGTAATAGCATCCACAGTCCAAGAAGAAACAAGGGAACAATTATTTGAAAACAGAAAGTAAAGCCTATATCTACTGATTTTGTATCTTCAAGCTTTCTCATTTCAGATACATGACTTGATGTGCCAATCGCTTTTCACCTCAAGTAAGCTGTGCTTGGCTGTTGACAAACCCTCGACCTCTCAAATCCAGCAGGATTTGTAGTACTTCACTACTTCTGTAAATAGATCTCTTAGCATGTTTCAAAAAAGCCCAAAGAAATGCGTTATATATCACCATCACTATTATTATTATTATTCAAATCTCTCTTTGTTTGACAGGCTACCTCTCCTTCCCAGTTCCTCCACACAAGCTGATTGCTTGAAGCTTCTTATCACATTTTGCTATTTGCTAAAGGCTCCTCCATGCATTTTAAGTGGACAGAAGTTGAAAGAGGTGCTGTCTCTTACTCTTAGTAGTTAATTGGATGCCCTTAAGGAGTGTAAAACAGATTTTAAAAGAGGATAAATGCGCCTGAGCTGCCAGACATGGTCTGAGCAGACATACAGCAAGACTGCTGACTACAGAATTTGAAAGCATACTTTTACACAAGTAGCTACTATATTCTTTAGACTCATTGTCCAAAGGTGTAAGGAGAAGCCACTACAGTTAGTGGCTTCTTAAACTCCTGAAGCGGTCAGCTACTCAAGAAAGCCAAAGTCAACTTCACTCTTCGATCTCTGAGTAATGTAAAAGGATCTGGGGTCAGTACATCTCCTGCTAGTGTCAGCAGATGCAAGATTTTACCTTTTACATCACTGTCTTTTTGTTGTCTGTTTCTAGCATCACACCTATTAGCAAGGGTATCTTTTGTCCATAAAGCTTTTAAAAAACCTTTTCTTTTATGCAAATACATTATAAACCCTTTGAGCTAGTTCATATGAACAGGCCATTTATTTGAGCTTGTTCATCTCCTCTAGTATGAAGATCGTTGGAATTGCTAATACTAATACAGTAACTAAGTTATCACATCGTCAAAAAGAAAAGTATCACTCTCTAGTTTACAATATTTTTAATACCCTATGAAAAAAAAAATTCTGATAAAAACATACCTTTCGAGAGTTATAATGGTGCGAATGTTATTTTTGTATTCATGTAAGTCATTTACTATCATTTACAAAATATTATGAAAGACGATCTAACTGTATAGCTACCACCTTGCTTTTTCACATTTACAGTAGCTTTCACAATTTTTTTTATTTCATGACTTAATGGAAAACTATGACAGGTTCTTTCAGCTTAGTATACACAGTCAATAGTCTCTTAACAAATTTGGCACAAATTATTGTTAACAGAGGAACACATATTCAAGGTGGTTCATAAAAGTTACTTATTAAATAGTTAATAAAGATTTAGTCTGAGAAGTCACCATGAAAAATACTTGTGTAATGCGACAATTAAATCACAGGTTTATACACCTACTTATGTTTATAAATGAGGTAATCTTTCTTAAAAAACTTTATGCGAAGAGACCTATCTATTTTGTTTCAGATTAAGAATCTCAGTTATCCAGCTGTATTTTTATCTGACTGTGCCATGAGACTGCTCACCTCAGGATATTACTGTGTGTGGACTTCAGTCATTAACAGAGGCTCTGGCCTAGTGCGTGCGGAGATTACTGAAACCCAAAGGCCTCAGTGAAGGTAGCATCCACTCTTACCTTCTACTGACTGCAAAAGAGCCCAGCATACTCTTGAGAAGTTAGTATCCTGAAGGTTTTTAGAGGCAGACATTCAGTAGTCTGAAGAAAGATTTTGAAATATTTTCCTTCCCTTACCATTATTTAGAGATGAGATTACAACTGTCTTAACCTGAAAATAAGGTAGCATAGCAAGAGCCGTATTCCCAAGAAACAAAGTATCTGCAGAAATGTTTTTATGATTAGTTCTACTTAAACTGAACATGGCCAGAGCATCAGTGGTAACCCAGAATTAAGCTGAGTCACTGCACTTTTTACACTACAGGGGAATGACTTTCCATATCAATATGTTGCATTGGATTGCTTGCAAACTTTCAACTGGGTCACTCAAGAGCATAGAGAAGGAACAATTCTCTTTAGGTGCCAGATTAACATTCACGAGAAGAGAACACCACGTCTGGTGATACTGTGACTTGACATAGACTCCTGGTTAAGCTTGTTAACCTCTCATTATCACTATCTATAAAAGAAGGATAACACTTCCTAGTGTCACAGGGAAGTTGCAACACATTAATCGATATTTGTAATATTTTCAAACGTTGACAAGTTCTTTATTTTCTGTTCACTGTCCCCCTAGATCATAACTGGAAGCTGTAGTCTAACTACTTCATTCAGCTGGATGTTGAACCAGTGAGACAGCACAGGAGTCTCTTCTGTCTTTCTCCTGTCACTTTCTGACTAAGACAGAAATTCCCAAAGCACTGTGACTAAGTGGCACTTGCAAGTGAAAACAGAACAGCAAATAGAAAAGTATTGAACGGTAACAACACCTAATCTGCTATTTTAGGTGTCTATTCTCCCAGTCCTTTTGCTAATTTTATAATCCTGTAACTTCATTTAACTCAAAAGGATTCCTTAGATGAAAATGGTCACAATGCAAACAATCTAGTACTTGGTCTCTTGCAAATAGTTGCTTCTGTGAGCACTCAGCTAGACAGGAAGAAGTAGAAACTACTCAGAAAACAACTATAGTTTTCCCTAATATCTCAACACTTCCATAATTTCATTTAGGTTCACCTAAACTTAAGGCTCTTGCTGATCAAGCACAGGATTACTGCATTACAAAAATGACTGGGCTACTGCCATTTTGCACAACCTGTTGGGGAAAATTAAATTAAGCCTTTATATAATCAGCTTTTTGTCCTAATCAAATTTAGTGGAGTTTTTTTTCCCTTTTACAACAGCTTTTATTACATAAAATACAAGTGTCACATTCAACAAAGGTTTGTGTTAGCACATGTTAGCTAGCACATGTATTTACTGGGGGGGGGGGGGGGGGGGGAAAGAGAGAAGACTGATGCAACACAGAGAGCAACATTGTAAGCCCTAGTATTCCCTTGTTTAAGCATATAAAATACTTCTACCTACAAGCCAGTAAAGGAATTGATTTAATAAATATGTCATACACATTTTATAGATTTAGACTGTTTCAACTCATAGTGGAGCACAATAACAAAAACAAGAATAAAAATCCATCCCTTGAGCAGTTATTCCAGTGTGAAAGTGCTTTACAACATTTTACAACTTGAATCTGGACAGAAAAATCTATTTCATTAAAAATACAGTACAAGGACACCACTTTTGAAGTTGGCATTCACTCCTTACTAAAGCAAAAACTGGGTCATTAGAGTATTAACAGATCCCCAACAACAATGTAGTACCCTTGGTTATTCAGCTAGTCTTAATTAAAGGACTAGTGTGGCTCCCTAAATCAGAAACTATTCAAACCTTCTCTTCTAACAAAGAACACTCACTAGCACTTTCTCCCAAAATATTTATGACTAAGTTGTGACTACACAACCAACAAACCAATCCTATACTGCAGGGCTGTAGTCCTTTAACCATTTCAGTAAAGCACTATACCACCACAACAAATAAATATCCAAATTAGGCCCAGAGACTACAATGCTAATCTACCAAGATATTCAGCATCTACAAGCCAGAGTTCTCAAGATAACAGGCTTTAGCCTGTTAGGAAATAAGAAATCAAACTCATATAAACTTTTTCCAGCTCTTCCTGGAAAGTATAGACTCACATCTTGTCAGATCACAAAAACAAACCTGCTGCCTGCTTTGCCCAACACAGAATTGCAGAATTCTGCTGAAAATTTACCTGCACAGTGCTGCCCAACAAAGATGACAATGGCTCCACAGGCTTTCCAGCTACAGCTGCCTCAGGTGCTCACACACCTGGAAATGCAAAGGAAATAATGAATCACTGCCTTGACCATGTGACCCCAATTAGCTGAATTGCTTGAAGGAAGAAAGGTAATCAAGGAGCAACCTACCAGTTGATCTGACCCACCTGTATGTGAGAGCTCGTGGGTTTTCTGTGACTTCTACCATGAAAGAGTGTGGAGGCAACATAACATCCTTTACCTCTATTACTTTTTTTGACCATGTCTATTTCTAGCTTATAGCCTACTTAGAGCAGTAGCTCCAGACAAGCAGGAAGTTTGTAATCCTAGCTGCTTTTATTTGGTTTTTATAAGTTTTGCCCCATTTATTTCAAAAGCACCTTAATTCCTGTCATTTATGACTGGTGAGAACCCTAGATAACGGCAATTCAGACTTCCATTGGATGACTCTGCTTTTTATTTGATTTAAAGAAAAGTCAGGTCAGGCTATGTTCCCAAAGCCATATACTCAATATACAAGGAAATAGATGGGTTTGATTTTAATCAGCATTGCACTTCAAACACACTGTTACCTAATCCCATTTGAAGAGGCAGTCACACTGAATAAGGGAGCCACACTGAAGGAAGAGCAATGCTGCACGGAAATCTGCCGTACTGCTTCAGGCCACACTTGTGAGGTATTTTGCAGTAGTACAAAAACTACAAAGGAGTTAAACTGTCGGTACTTTAGAAAGCATGAAATTCTCTCCAAATCACTTACTTCTCGGGGTATAAGATAGTGTCCACCACTGCCATTATTTCCAGCAAATAACAAGTCGAGTGCTCTTTTCTGAGCTCCGTGATAAAAAAATTACGGTGAAGAGCAGAGCCGGGTTTTGCCCAGTGCTGGGGTGAGTAATGGCGGCGTCAGGGTGAGAGCAGGACTGTATGCAGACCTTGCAGACGGGCTTTCCAATCCCCCCCCCAGCAGCTTTAAATAAAACCTTCTCTCAGGTCCTGCCGGTATATTTAGGGGAGTCTGGGTTCACCAGAAACGTACAGCCATCCCACGTTTCCTCATGTATTTGGCGTTTCTCCTGTCACCACCCAAGTGGCACCAGAAGCCCGGGGAAGACTGTTTGGTGACTGCACCCGAGGGTCAAAATGTCTGCCGCAGCACCTCACCAGCAAGGAGCCCTGCGTCTGGAGATGTCCTCCTACAGTAAAGAGGGGACATGGCGTTTAGCCCCTGTCACAACACCACAATAGCTTTCCAACAGGAAGGGCATTTTTCTGTTTGCAGTATCCACAGTGGAGCCCAGGACTCGGCCTCACAGCAAGGGCAGGAGCCAGCTCATGTGGGACACGGGATGTGCTGCGGCATCGGGATTTCCTGCATTTCTTGAGAGACTGAAGAAGCCAAATATCTCCCTTTCTGCCAGGATGCCCCAAAAAATGCTTCTTCCACCTGAAACTGAAGGTAGAGCGGCCTCACAGGAGGAAGTATTGGTGGCCAGGCCACACACAGGGCAGGTGGCACCGGCCGGCCTGAGGAGGAGCAGGGGGCAGGGGGCTGGGGTACGAGTGAGGGGGATGAAGGCCAGAGGGCGGCCGCTGTGAGGCTGGTGTCTCAGAGGGTGGCAGCACACGGGGATGTCGGTGCACAGAGGCCCGAGCTGGGAGACCAAAAACAGCAGCCGCGATGGCGACAAGCTGATTGCAGTGACCACCGCCTGATGCTGGTGAATAAAATCCTCCGAGAGCTCCACTGCCTGCTCGAGCTAGCAGGCAGGCCAGTGGCAAATGGCAGGGTTTCTAAAATTTACAATCTTTTATTTATTTTTTTTGTTGTTAAAAACGCACTAAATCTCCAATTGTCTGTCGCTGAAGTTGCCCTTACTTGATACAGGAAAATTCTTGCAATTGCCTTGAAATTTCCATTCACCATAAGCTTGCAGAAGGCTTGCCTTCTCTGACAAATGAAGCTTTACTAAGGAACAACAACATACAGCAACAACATATAAGCTGAGCTCTTGATGCAACACAATAAACAGGTATTATACAAAGCAACTGTCTTACTGCCTGTTCCCATGGCTCTGTTGGTTGTTCACAGCTCACTCCCTCTAACAGATGTTTCATGCTGTAAGTCAAGCCTGAGCCTCTCCATCTGCAGCCACAGCTCATGAAATTACCTAATTCAGCCGCACAGTGAGAACTGCTGCTTCACGGCTGCAGCGACTTCTGCCGTCTAACCTTTGCATGCAATAGCTGCTTAGGAAGTGAAATTGAACCCTGCCCTCACTGAAGTCATCATTGGATGATGCTGCAGTAGAAGGTACTTTTATATTGCCTGGTTTGGGGTCTTTTTATTACATCATTTTATCTGTTTTGAATGATCACTTCAAAAAAAAACCAAACAAGACAAGCAAGCAGCTTTCCAATCTATTTCCCATCACCCCAGAACTGAGTCAACATATTCTTACTACTAGTAATGAATCTGAAATTTCATTCAGTGATCACAAGTTACCACTATCACCTTGTTCATATTGTTTTTTCCTTCAGTCAAAATGACATATTTTTTCACTGCTCAGCCCGCTCTCCCCAGTACTCCTATGGTACAGAAAAAGTCTTGCCTTCACATTACTCAGCACACTGACCTTCAGTACCTCCTTTTCCTGCCCCAAAAAAATCTTCAACTCTGTTTGACATGGGAAGAACTTCATGAGGTCTCTGACGTCCTCACATATATAAAACCTCCCATCAAAATGAAGTTCTTGTTACCTGAGCCTTCCAAGCTGACAATAGGCATTCTGAGATTTGTGGAACAAAGACTTCCTTTTCCCACTTGGTTGTACCTGAAGTATTGTGTTCAAAGAGAAAAGCATGGTTTTATCAAAAGCTGAGCCCACCAGAGGTACTGCCTTTATGCAATACAGATGTACAATAAACACATTCTGTTCTATATGATATTACAGAGTTAGAAATATTACAAGTATGGATTAGTGATCTGAATAAAGATAGATCAGCTGAATCTGAGCTACATTTGCTTCTTGCAAAGGTTACAAGTGAATGTTGCCTTAACTACATCTGCATTGCGTTAAGGCAAAACTCCAAATTACTGAAAGAAGAAACAGGGGAATCATTCAGAATTAAAGTGGTTCCTGAAGGGCAGGATTGTCATAAAAACTGGGTCTCAAGATCTACAAGTTGGCCAATGGCAGAGCTTAGGCTAAAATTAATAAAAAGATAGATGTACTAACAAAATACCCTTGTAATTAAAGACTGGGCTGATTTTGTATACAACCAGAAATTACAGCAGAAGGCCCAATTGGCAAAGAAAGGAGCTATGAATGAGTTAATGAATTAAAATGCAAAAAAAAAGAAAACATACAAGAAGCAGAAACAAGGACAGGCAACAAAGGAGAAGTATGAAGCTATTGCTTTGGGATGGTATCAGGAAAGACAGAGCCCAGCTGGAGCTCAAGCTACTGAGGGGCATAAAGGGTAAAAGCAAAACAGTTCTGTAAATGTGCTAGTAACAAACTGAGGTTCAAAGGAACTGTGAAGCTGTAGTTGGACGGGGGAGACAACCTGGTGGCAGAAAATACAGCGAAGGCTGAAATACTCAATGATTTTTTTGCCTTGGTCTTCAAAAAGTTCCCAGACCTTCATACACACCTGCACAGCTTGAGAAAGGAGGAAATGCAAAAGTTAAGGACTGTTTAGAGAAACTGTGTGTATCCATGTCTAGTGGGATAGATGGGACCCATGGAAGGACGATGAAATAGCTGGGTGATGTGATTTTGAAGCCATATCATCCTCAGAACATGTGATGATCAGGGATGTCCGTGGAAAAAGGCTAAATACTACAGTCATCTTTAAGAAGGGTGCAGAGGTAGATCTGAGGAACTTAATACTGGCCGGCTTCAACTCAGTCCCTAGAAGGACCATGCAGCACACCTCCTTGGGATCCATTTCCAAAGAAATGAAGGACAAGGCAGCAGAGATGAAAAGTGTGGATTTAAATAGGGCAGATCAGCTCTGACCAATCCGATTGCTTTCTCTAATGAAATGACTTGCTATGTGGTCAGGGGGGAAGCAGTGAATATAATACACATCCCTCAGTGACTCCACACATCAAAGTTTTATCACTGTAAAAACTTCTCCCATAAGCTAGTCACAAGTACCTTTCCTCAGCTGCAAAGACACTTGTGGTTGCTCCAGCCTTCCAAGATCATTTGCTTCTCTTTCCCAACACTTGGACCTCCTCACTCAGGTTTGCCTGTTTTAGCTGTTTCATGTCATGGAACATCTCCCAGCTGAGTGTTCTTCAGAGCTGCTTAACTCATTTGTACAACACCTAGGACAGTAATTAGGTGTGATGATCCTCTTGTTCTGTGAGCTAATAAATCCTTGTGTATTCCAGGGCGGGGAGGGTGGTGTTTCCCAATTAGTAAATTAATCTGGATTTGTCAGTTTTCATTCAACACTAAAAATCCTAACTTAACAAGATTTGGTCTGGACATTTTACACCTCCAAGATAATTGTCTTCTTACATTAGCTCCAGTTGGGTGAATGTTTTGGGCAGGTCTTTGTCCAGCCATATAGATACAACACATCTTATTGCCTTCAGTCAATCACACCCTGCTTTTCTCTTTTTACAGATTAAAAAAAACACCTTGCAAATCAGTGCCTGTGTATTTAGTTTCTGGGTTTTTCTTTTTATTTTTTATTCTTTTTAGAAGATGAGGATGCAAAGATGATCATTCTGCTGAATTCCCTCTTTTGTGTTTATTTATTCACATTTTACCTTACAAGTTCACCTTGTCTTTTTACACTTAGGGGAGTTTCAGCTTATTCCATTAAAATATTTTAAATCAGTTCTTTGTAGCTCTTCTTCCTAGATTATTTCTTAAAACATCAAAAATGCTTATGACAGGTTGTTTACTTTAGGGAGCTGTCATTATTTTTATCATAAAAGTTTAAACTGAAAAAAGAAAGAAAATATTGCTGTGGTTTTTTAAGCGAAGGTGAATTTAACTCAAATTCTACACTGATTGGGCCCACACTTATACCGTTCTAATAGAGGAATAATCAGACATCTGATTACACCAGTAACTAGCATAATTGGAACCAGAATCAGGCCAGAAGCCTCATGCATCTACTGCCCTCTCGAGGTTTGCCAAAGGTAATGCCAGCAATTAAAAGATTCCACTCACTGGGAAGTTAGGAATCCATGCTACTATTTTCTCTGTAGCTGGCCTGCTCCTGCAATCCTACAAAAACTCGGAATTGCAGCCAAAGTGTGGCAGGGCTTATCTGTTAGCATTAAGTACTGATACTCGTCTCAGAAGATAACATCATCATTTAACCAAAGCTCTGATCCTGCAGAGGATTAGCACCCACATTTGATCCGCACACAGCAAAGTAACCACTTATTCCACTGGGATCAAATTTGCAAAAGCAAATTATTCTATTTCTTTGTGAGATTGGAGGGAGAAGCTGTAAAAGTATTCTTTGCTTCCTGTAGGGACATGGGAACTGTCAACTGCAATGTGCAAGCAGCATTTCAAATAATACGTATTTTTAATATATATTTCTATTAGCAAATAAGGCAATTGTGTCTAATACTAACACATTGCAGAAATCTGACTAAAACAGATGTCCTATTTATTCTTTTCAGCTTAATTCCAAGTTATTTTGAGCTCTTCTTAGAGCAGCATTGTCATACATTACCAAATATATAATCTCAAAAAATAAATCCAGACTTATTTATAAACATTACTTCACTAGGACAAAGGATATTTTTCATTCAGATGCAACCGGCCTACTTTGAGAACCTGTCACTTTGTGGATTTCAGATACTTAAACACAGGGAACAATTTAATTCTTTGTATAATCTGCATTCAGTCTACTGATTAAGATGGATCTAGCCTTGGAAAGTGCTCTGCTCACGTGTTATCTTTTCAGTTAAAATTGTCTTTCAGAAAATAGTCTTCACGTGTTTATACCTGTAGTTTTGCACAGTGCCACAGCGACAGAGACTGACACGGGGAGCAGAGAGCTCTCGATTCACCTCCTGCAGCTTATGGGACAATTTCCATTTGGACTGCAATTGTCCTTGCACGGGCTACTTGTTATCCATCTAGAGAAGGTCCTGGGCAACCAGCTCTAGGTGGCTCTGCTTGAACAGAGAGCTTGGACAAGATGACCTCCAGAGGTCTCTCACCTCAACTTTTCTGTGATTCTGTGAAAAGTAACATATACAGTGACTCTCTATCCTGCAGTCTTGGTAGATCACGTGCAATTACCAAAGCCATCTCATTTTCCACAGCTCTCTATCAGGGTCTATTCATGCTTTCTCAAGGAAAATTCCTTCATATCCCTTAGCCAGAAGGAGGTTCTTAGGTTATTAAGAAGTCACTTAACCAACCACTTCGGTGGGGAAGGTGCAGCCATCAGTTTGTGCATCTGTGCTCAAAAGCATCATGTCAACCTGTGACTAGCACATCTGATAAGTACAGTGACTTCAGGTATTCCCAAAGGAAAGGAAGTAACAGGTGAACATTTATGCGCTAAAATTTCAGCACAAACACCTTTTTCATTTTAGCCAAATTATAAAAATAGCAATCACGGTGTACTTGGCTCAACTTACCTTTGATGGGCCAAAAATCAAAAAACAGAATTGAGTAAAGATCTGTTTGCCATGAACATCCTGGATGCCCTGTTCTGCAGAGGCTGCGGCAGTCTGCTCCTCCACACATCCACTGCCCAGCTCTGCTCCTGGGGCATTTTTTGTCTTTCTTGGAAACTGCCACTAACCACCACTTGCTCTAGGACGCCAAACTGGTGCTTGCAATCAAATGAAAGGTCCAGGGTCTCTTGCTAGTGTTTGGGGTTAAGTTACCTTCCTGCTTGGAAGCCGGCAAGGATTTTTCTGCTCCGATTAGATTGCCAGGGACTACCAAAGTACTGCATTTCAGGTGGCCAACTTCCTCCTGTCACCTGGGCATTTCGCTTAAAATTGTTTGCTATTGCAGAGAACCCCAGACGTTGTCGTATGCCTTCGCTCCCGTGACAAAGCGCAAATTTCATGTTGCATTTTTGTGAGCAAAGTATTAGTTCTGCAATAGAAGTTAAAATCCCTTTTGTGGCTGGCGGCTCATTCACAGAGGAAACGGCACAAAGCAGACCTGCCTGAGCAAAGCGTCTGTTACCCAAGGACAGTTGGGAGGATTAGCTCTGATGGCAATCTCTCTTTCCAGACCTGTCTTTCCTCCAGTGAAAAAACACTCTGCAAACAGTTTTAGCTTCAAAGAGTCTGTGATAAAATCCTCATTTTCTAAAGGACAAAATACACACTCTGTTAAGTTCTGCAACAAGTTAACTCTCCAGTTTTCTGCTTTTACAGTGACAAAAATGGAGTACGGTTCCATTGTTGGGTTCGGTGCCATCATATAGAGGGTGTCATCTCCATTCACCTCTTCCTTTTGCAGGGGAGCAGGAGCAAGTGTGAAATGAGAAGTTATGTCTTCCCATGCTGCAGCACTGCTCACACCACGGCGCTCGATCCATCTGGGCTATTTTTTCCCCTCAGTGCAGCACGTAAATACCTGGAGTTTGGAGGACAGATAACAACAACCTGTACGGGGAGGGTCACATTTTGAACCCAACTAGGGAGGCAGCATTGCTTGAAACCACCAGCTCCTCAGCAGCTCATAGTCCCAGCTTGGCCCTTTGACTGCCGGCCCGGCTGGCTGTCGGTGCCTCTCCTTACAGCCTGTCTTCCGCCTTTGGACAAGCAGGAGGGGTCTCAGCAGCTGGGCTTCTATGGAGACAGTGCCCGTGGTAACAAGAAGAGATCTGAGGCTCATTCACCGCTCTTTTAGCTGTTTCATCGCACATCAAAAAGGTGCAGCAAGTAGTATTTTGCTCAGCTATAAACCCTGTACATTTTCTGGAAAAATTCAATACAAGTCCTTCTAAAAAGCAGCACTAACAAAAATATACTCGCTCTAGGAAGACTAGAGACCAGCAGTGCTACAAACCACTTGTAACTCTACTTGATTAGCCAGGTGTGACATGTCTGCAGATTAGGATAGCTCAGTTTAAGCTGCCCACACGTTTCAATCAGTAATTCGAGCCATCCTGTAATGCTGACATCTCCAGCAGGAAAAATGAAAAAAATCTGTCTCCCATGGTAGCACTCCGTGCAGGTCATACCAGATAGGGTCTTACAAAATCCATACCAGTTCAGAGCCAAGGCTCAAACACGCCTATGCTACTACAGAAAACAGTGAAATATGTACCAGCCCCCAGTATGCAGTTGAAAAGGAGTTCACCGTTGAATCGGTAGGGGAAAAAAATTACAGCAGCAATGCAATCTCTTCTTCTTTGTTACTTTACTAATTATATTGGCTACTTCGTAACAATCTAGTATCAACCAAACTTTTCTGGGTCTCCACCTAGCTTCAGGTTTTCACACAACTATGCTCCCTTGCTAAACTTTTATTAATAACCTTTTAAAAGCAATAGAGTTCCCCGTGCTATCTGTAGACTATGAACTGTGGCCCGTGAGTCACTGCTGTCTCTCCTGAGGCTGAAAGGTCGGCAGCTACACAGAGGTGAGCTCTAACCTATACGGAAGCGTGCACCCAGGGGCCGCAGAGGCCATCCCCACGTTATTTCAGCCTCATCTCAGTCAGCATTATGGTTCCGAGTTACCCTGGTAGCATGATTTATACGCATGCTTCAAAAGTGGCTAATTCCCTGAGTGGTCTCAATATTAGGGAAAAGAGGAGAAAATGACAGGGCTGCCATGCCTGGGGCTTTGTGAGACACAGGCTCTTTTCCTACTAAAGTATATTGGTCTTTGGCCGCTCTCTAGCCAGAGAAACGCCCCCTCAGTGTGCACAGTTCCGATGCGTTAAGCTGACTGCAGGCCGTGACACAGCACATGTATTGCTGCCCGGGAAAGGCAAAGGACAGCCCATTGCTCATCCCGCACACACAGGCTTCCAAGCAAACTCTTACCCCTCTTCATGGCAAGTGCCCCACACAGCTGGATACCTGCAGGCGAGCAGGGAATAGGATGGAAAGACACAGGCTGGACAATCTACAGGTGTCGGGAACAGCCTTCATTGTTAAAGCACACAGTGATTATTTTGCTTCCTTTTTGCCAAAAAACAATTTATGGACATTGATTTAATTGTTTATCTTTTAGCATCGCAGTCCTTTCTTCAGACAAAAGCTTACACTATTATGCACAATCTGCTATCCTCAACAAGATTTTACATTACATTCAGAGCAGAGCAACAGCTTCATTAATTTTTCCATCTGTTCTGTTCAGGCTTGCTGGCTTTCATGTAACATTTAACTTTTGTGCGAACCCAAAATGCCAAAAGCTAAACTGAGCTCAATTCTATTGTGCTTCACAATCTGACAGGGAGATAATACAGTTGTTTGCCTCAGATTTGGTAGGAGAACAGGATGGGCTCCTGGTCACCGTTCATCAACTATTATTTTTAACCAAGGAAAAAAGGGAATATTGGGAAATGCAATTTTTCAAACACACCTTTGAGTGTTGGAGGCAGCCGTGGGATCACTCTTCAGTGTCACTGTCCCACAGGCCAAGCTATGAGGTTCTAGGAATTTGACAGTATTTGTATTTCTAAGCAAATCCGTGTGCCTTTAAGCAATTTAACTTTCGGTTGAGCCTGTTAAATGTGTGTCTAAACCTGGTACCTTGTGAGTTATCCCATCCAAGCAGGAGATGACAGTCTAAAGTTAACAATCCACTACCTTTTGCCAAGCAAGAGGAAAGCAAATTATTTACAGTTGGTATAAAAACAAAAACAAACCAAAAGAGAAAAGATGAAATAGAGTGGCTAAAAAATTCCTCAACTCTCCAAACAGAAAAAAAAAATCCCAAAGCCGTAACGTAACATGGATTCAATTACTGTAAAGCGTTTCCAAAGGTTCTCAGCGTACCAGCTGTGTCGCTCCCAGGCCTGTGAAGTGGGGGGAGAGGAGGAGCCAAGCCATGGCACTCACCACAGCAGCTCAGGGCCAGCCAGAAACCCAGCGGCAGAGGTTTGCTGTCTCACCAGTGCAAGAGGAGAGCCCTGCCAGGGGATGTTCCTGCCTTCTTTCCAGAATACTTACAACTCCGCATGGATGGCAAGGAGTCTGGTTTTGATGTTCCGTCAGAAATGCTTAGCGCTTTGAGGTTTTCACCTGTATAAAGATGGAATCATCATCCACGTTTTGGATGATGGCTTTTATTGCTCTAAACGGCTTGTTCCAAAATAGGTCTTCAACACAGTTTCTTTCCCTGAACGAAGGGCAGCTCTCACACTTACGAGGTTCAGCAAACCTTTACCTAATCTTTAATGTGCTAGCAGTAGGAGCTCTGTGTTGTGGGCTGGTCTAAACACATGGACATAATAAATAGGCTGCAAGTACAGGACTTAAGGCAACAAATAGAGAAGAAAAATTCAGGTGCTTGTGTAGCCCATACATCCTGAAAAGCTGTCCAGAGAAAAAGGCAGCAAGCTGAAAATAAGCGCCTTATAGACCAGGCACTACGCAAGGACCTCCAACCACAATGTGCTTTTCTATACGATGTCCAAACATGGGCAACAAGAATATCTAAGAACACGACCAGCTGTCACATTGTTATGAGCCTCCATCTGATTTCATGATCCTGGCAAAACATTAACTTCAGATTCACCCATGTTGTTCTCCGAGACAAATGTACTTCCCAGATGGCAATTGCTTCAGGCACATATGTGTCCAGTGAGGAAGTTTGTATCGAGAACAGATTTTTTACTGTTCTAACGCTCACAACCTGCCTAACAAAGCAGAGAAAGCAGCACCTGACTTGCTCCCCTCCGACTGCCCAGGGATAATTTTCAGTCTTCAACTTTCCAGTCCTTAACAGAAGAGTCAGCAACTGCTTCATCCCAGTAGCAGAAGGCTACTTTTTCCAACTCTAAGGCCTCGTATTTTTCATAACGAGATTTTACCAACTCTTCCTCTGATTTCCAATCTGCGTCCAGCCAAAACCAAGTATTTAAAGAAATCATTGCAAAGCCTGCTATCCCACATAAATATCCCCCCTTGTGATAAGATGGCTGTGTGATGTATATATTGCACAGATCAGCAGCATCTCTTCACCGAGAAACCTAGTAATACAGATGTTAGCAAGGACAGCAAAGAGCAGCAATTTATCTTTTTTAAACCACTTTCTCCTGTAGCACAACCCTACAATATAATATTTTGATTTTAAATATTGATCAATTCTCAGTCATAACAAACAGCTTACTTCCCCTGGTGTAGCTCACCTGTCCTATGTAAATGGGCAAGAGGTGTTAGATCAAGTAGATGAATGAGATGTTAAAGAGGTTCCTGGGGCTGGACAGCCTTCACCCAGGAGTTGTGAAGGAAGTGAAACATGGAAGGGCAGGGGTGCCAGGGAAGTGTATCATTACAGAGGGTCACTGGGCCAGAGGACTGGCAGGCTGCTGCCCAGCTCACTCTTGACCACAAAAAGGGCTGTTGAGGGAATCATGCAAGTTAGAGACTGACGAGTCTGGTAAGATCATAGAGGCTATCATAAAAAACAAGACTTATGAGCCTATGGATAGACATGGGGTTTTGGGCAAGAGCCACCACGATTCCTACAAAGGAAAATCCTGTCTCACTAATCCCACAGTGTCTTTGGAAGAGGTAAATAAGCAGGAAGATAAAGGTAATACATTAGACATTTGCATTTTCAAAAAGTCACTGACAATGGTAAAAACTTCTAAGTTACAAAAGAAGTTAATGTTGCCACATGTGACGGTGTGCTCCCCCCACTCCCCAACCTGACCTGTACCTCCCATGACCCTGCTCAAGCGATAACCACCCATGCCGGTGGTAACGGACACATCTGGTTGTGATGGCTGCACCCGCCTCGACGTGGACTCAGGGGAGACAGGTAACAACACAACAGCCAAGGGCTAATTTGAGCAATGCACCCACCTGACCCCGAACCTGATCAATGTCCGACTCAAGCCAAATTTGGAAGAAACTAACATCCGTCGTCAGTACACAGACACGGCCTGCCCCAAAATTAGCGAGCAGCCCAAGAGCCCTTTGAGCTCTCCCGCAGGGCAGGGCTGTGTGCCACCATCTCCCCGTGAGCAGGGAGGCCCCTCAAGGTTACGCCTGCTGCAGAGATCCCTTACTGCTCCATACTGACTGAATTCCTTGCCACAGCAAATCCTCAGTAAGTGACTAACAGCTTGTTAAACTTTGCAAGCTTCACTAAGATGTGCATCTTAGATTCATTGTGCACATGTAATCTTTCAGACATAAACCGTTGACCAAGTCTGGGACCAGGATTGGATCCAGCAGCACTTGAGCTCCTCCGAGCAGGAGTTTAGAAAGCAAGAGGGTCCTCTCAGCCTTGTAACTCAACGGGAGGGTCTCCCTGTCCTGGGTTGAGAGACACAGGACTAGCTTTTCTTCTAATGCTGGGGAAAATTGCACTTTTAGAAGACTCTAGTGTCTGAATTTGTGAAAATATTTACTTTATAGCCAGCCAGGCTCCGTGGGATTCAAGGTTTTAGTGTTTTCGGGCCTTGCCAGGGTCAGGGACAAGGAGGAGCAAGGCCTGGGCATTTGACCCAGGCTGGCCAACAGGAATATTTCATACCATGAATGTCACATTCAATATAAATTAGAAAAGTTTGCTGCGTAGCTGGCTCTCTCCCTGATGGCGGCGGTCCAGACAACTCCTTGCCCCGGTGCCGGAGCCCTGAGGCCTTCCCTTCCTCCTGAAGCCATTGCGCTCCCAGTGTCCGACATCTGCTGTCCCTGCTGGGAGTGCACAGCTTCCTGCTGATAGAATCGGCTGAGTATAATTCCTGTATATCTTATATCGGTATCGGGATTAATACTGGTTCTTTAGTATTATTGTTAATTATTTAGTCTTAGTCTATTAAATCGATGTATATTTGAACCCTTGTGTTTCTTTGTGTTCCCCGATTCCCCTTTCCAGGTGGGGAGGGGTCATCGGGTGATAGAATAATTGTCTAACGACAGTAGATTGTTATGGGTTCTCTCAAACCGTAACACCCCAACAGGTCTGACTTACCCTGTCCTCTATGCAGTAAATAACCAAGTGCACCTTGCCATCAAATCCTGTTAAACCACTGTTCCATTTACTACCAAACTTCGTTAAATAACTGTTTTATATCAACAAACATATTGCTGCTTACCTCTTACGAGTAAAGCATCACTCCATCTGCAACACCGAGAGACTGGATAAAAGAACCTATTGCAGGTGAAAGGTGGTTAAAGGGTAGGAAGAAAAGCACCAAAAAAAATCCATTATCATGACTTGGTGATTAATTGATTTATTAGCCAAACAGTATGTAACTGTCAAATAAACCGAACATATGTAGTGTTATGAGAAAAATTTTTAAGCTATTTATTAGCTATGACAAAGTCTAGAGGGCTACTGAAATTTTCTCTCCTAAACTGCCATTGTTAACAGTTCATTATCTCCGTAAGTTAAATAAGTCTGATACCAGCTATTGTATGAATAAAAATGGTGAAGTTATTCTAAATTTTATCATTACTACCTTTATTTCCACATTTCATTTCAAGCACCGACAGAAACCAGCACAATAAATACAAAAAGTGAGAGAAAACCATGTATTTTATTTGTATTGAGGCAAAAGGAGCTCGTTTCGTTTAGATCAAAGACATGGAGAGCAATTTATTTAATCAAGTTTTTGAGAATTTACAGAAAACAGAAAAAATCCCTCATGCTTATCACATCGGTATATGATCGGATTTCCTATGTCAAAACTCTGTCTCTCTTCCTTTAGACTTGGCACAATGTTTTACTGCCCACTACCACGTTTCACATCTTTACTTGTCAAAATGTCGTATTACCCATGTAAACATCTGGTTTATGTGTAAACTTCAACAAGTAAACGGGAAAGCCCACGAACTTATCCACCTAAAAAAAATCAAGTATGAACTAAATATCAAATTAATTACATCACATTCTACATAATACTGTTTCAACAAGAACTACAGCCTGTTGAATTCATAACAAAAAGGATGCAGAAACAAAAAGCAGACGTGCAGTGTCATGCATTAGTGTAATAACATTATAAGGCAATAATAAAAAAAGGTAATTTTTTTTTTTAAAGTATACTCGCCAAGACAAAAATCAAGGCTGTGCTCTTAGTCAGTTCATTTTGGTAGTGTAGGATTTCTTCTTAGCTCAAGCTAAAAGTGTTAACTTTTGAGCATATTCATCTGTTACTGTGTATGATAATAGATACTTTTGTCAAAAATATAACACGTATATTTAAATTTTGTGCAATAACAGATTTTTTTACTTTTTCAGTTCAAATTCGTTATGTGGAAATAAAGAAAAACTCTGTTCCCAAAGAACCAATTAGGGTAAGTGGGAAGCAATATTTGAAATGAAATACTCCTAAAATGAACACTACATAAACAATAATATCTCTGCAGGAAAGAAAAGTTCAGCAGCCTAAGTCAAGAGACCGAGTTAATACTATTTTTATATGCTTTCTGTTGCTTCTTTGTTCACTTCGTGCTCAAAATGAGTAAGCAAAGGTAGTCATATGGCAGTCTGGAAAGCCCAACATCGCCAAAGATTTCCTTTATTGTTCAACGTGCCCTTGTAGTGCGGTGCAGAATCAACCCCAACCGTTTCGAAAGGAAACTGAAATCACCTCTCCAAGTTGTTGTAAGTGATCCCAAAGTAATTATAGTATCACAGTAATCAAAATGACTGTTCTTTTTCCTCTAATTATAACTTAATCTACTACCTGTCATTTTTACAAACTGCAATTCACATTAAAACATCTGCTGATAACAAAAGCTTTTCTTTGAAAACAACACTGCTTTACATCTAGTCAGGCAGCTTGTGCATACCAGAGCGTTCTGTCGAGAGAGACACGGAAAAGAGTAAAGGAGAAGGAGCTGAAATATGGCTACAGCTTATCTGTGCCTCTAATGCACGGCAGAATCTCAGGCAGCACTAGAGACAGCCAGTTTCTTCAGATGATCCATAAATACTTGCAAGCTGACATCATCAGTAAGAATGGGTGCTCCAGACTCCTATAAAATAACAGAAAACAAGAAGAACTGATTATACTCGTTGCGAAGATAAAGCATTTTAAGGCACAATACGTTCCATTAAATAAACACTTTATAAATTTAGAAAGACCTTAGAAGCCTATCATTGCTGAAATCCTCTGACAAAAAAAACAGCAGACTGTACATTTACATAAATTTTCATATGTTTACATAAATTCAGGCATAAACCACAACTGCGCTCTCTTCCATATCAAGGCATACACAGCAATGAGCTGCAGAATAGCAAGATATTTCCATCGACCACACAGAACTCAAGAGTTTTTGACAGCTGCCAAATACTAACTTACACAGTTTTAGAAGTAAATAAACGTTCCATGCCACAGTTCCTGTATCATTCCTATCTCAGTGGAGCAAAGGCAAGAGAAATAGAAACAGCAAGTGACACAAATCAGTATCTGTCATGGAAACTCAGACGCATCAAAATGGTGAAAGGAGGAAACAAATCCACTAAGGGTCTGATTTGACACCGAGTGAAGGTCAACCAGCTTTCTCGAGGAAAGCTGGGCCAGTTCTCTCCTACAGCTCTCTGCCACCTCAGAGAAACACCAAATACAACATCTGAAGGTCATTGCCAGTGCAAAATCAGATCACAAAAGGCTAAAAAAAAAAAAAAAAACAAACCCTATTGAGTGGATTTGTGCAATTTACTTTTTTACTTCAGAAGTAATTTTCAGAAATCCAGGAAGTTCAAACCGGTTATCTTTTAATTACTATTTTTAAACAAATTTACAGTCTAAATAAAACAGCAGTTAAGTCCTTTGAAACCAATCTGCCATTACTTCTGTTTACAGATACAGGAAGAATTCCTATAAATCCCAACAATTCAACCTTTTCCAAGGTCCTAAGCACCCATATTTCCAAATGAAATCAGAGCTGTCTGAACGCTTACAAAATCTTGCAAAACACAGACATGAAAGTCTTAACGAGGATGCTTAGAACTGGTGCCCCTTTTTGAGAACTGGCCAAACCCAGTTCTTGGTTAATGATCACGGGATGAATCCCTGAGCAGCAGGAGTTCTTACATCACTACCATACGCTTGACAACCTACGCAGCCGCTCTCAGGGAAGGCCCACTAAATTATTATCAACTAATGGTGGCAAGATGAGAATAAAGCATGTTCTGCTTCCAAGCCTGCCAAATGCTAACCCTGTGCTCTCTTATTTAAGAAGCTACAAGGAAATTACGAGTGGTTGAATTCTGGGGCAGGACGCAATTTGCCACCTTGTGTCTTACGCATGGAAGGACAGTACATCATCCTCTAGTGAATAAACCACCAAAGGAGCTGAGAGACCCGTAAGAAAAGAGATCCCTCACGATGACTGCTAGCGGTAATCCAGGGTAATTAAAACCAATGCAGAGTTTATTCCTGAAGCTGATCATCCCATCCAACACGCGCAAACAGGCAGCTGCTACCGCCACCACCAACAGCAGTAGCTTTACTCCGAAGACTGGGAACCCTTCATTCCAGTAGGCAAGGTGGCAGAGTATTTTATTTGCTGGGGAATAAAGTGAAAACCAGCAAGATCCCAATGTACAGATCTGAAAAGTACATCAAAATTAGCTTTGATTTTTCACAGACCACCTTAAGTTTAGTCTTCTGTTAATTCAAAATTTTGATCTAAGGCATAAAATGAGAATTTAAATTTAATTAGCAGTGATTTGGTGACAGCTAGTTGGGCATTCGATAAGATTTCTGCCATCGACCTCTTCTTTCATTTCAAATTGCAAATTCCCCATAGTTACCAAGACAAAAAAGATTTAAAAAAAAAAAAAGATGAAAATGATGGCATTCTCAAATAAATATCCTATCAAATATAATCTGAAAATTTCAACTGCATCTTCAAAGACTAACCAACATAATAGAGCTGTATAAAAAGTTTATAGTATATAAACCATTATATAGTATAGAAAACATTTTCAAAAAATAAGGCATGAAGTTTAAAAAAAAATATTTTCTTACAATATTAAAAACCAAGCTAGTCAATTCATCTCCTGAAACATGGTTTCAGTGGTGTCTGGGTGCCCTCTGCAGGTCAATGTGGACTAACAAATTTTTCTGTACACTTTCAGTTATGCACAAAATAAAATTACATTAAAAAATCCAGGAAGCTCATGAGAAAAACTCATGAGCAAAACCAGTTGAGTTTAGAATTTTCTCCCAACAGTTTCAGTTTGCGTTTCATAATTTGTACTTGGTTCAACTTTGTTCACAAAAACCCCTGCAAATACAGGAGGATATTACGTTGAGCACACAAGCTGTAATTCCACTGGGGAGACGAACACACATTTTCTTATGTGCCCTAGAACAGAATTCTTTTCAACATTAAAAGGGAAAATTGTCTTTTCTACAATGGACAAAGAGTTTCACTCTCCAGCATGAAAAATTTTCTTAGAGATCAGTTCAACAGTTGTTTTGCATTTGCATTTACATTTGGAATACTGTTTCATTTGTTTACTAATTAAATGAGGGGGAAACAGTCGTCCTGTACCATTGGAAACGTCAAACCTTCAAAAATTTCCAGGTAATGTTTAGATAAAAACAAGACCTTCCAAACTACGGGGTTTTTGTGTATGTTGTGGAGAAAACATGATGAAAAGACACACTAACAGATTGCTGGTTATTGACTTTAGAGGCAGGAGAGCTGGAGGGACAGTCAAATCATGCTGTCCCTGACTCGGAACAAATTTTTCAGGTCTTTTCACTCTGGATCTCGGTGCTCTTCCTTGTCTGAAGTTCCATCAGAACCAACACATCTCTATGAAAACGGACCTTGATAGAACTTAACTGAGAAAAATCACTGCCAGAAAATTGCTGGAGAGTGCTCTCACTCATGACTTAAACACTGTACACCCTTGAGCAAAGTACTCTGAAAGGACAATTAATATGTAGTTTCAACTGTCTGATGTCATTACATTTTCAGGAGAAAATGACACTGCAGTAGCATTCGCCCACAGCAGTGTTTCTCTTCCCACTATAAAAGCTGAATTTGGAAGGAGAACATGGAACTGGGATGCAACGTTCAAGAATACAAGCTGCTCCAGAAAGTTTAACTTCTGAACTCTTACGTTAATTTCCTTCCTAAAGACAAGATTTGAAAAACTGATTCCTGGTCACCCGGGCTACAAAAATTCTGAAAACATCAGTACACAGGTACTGGTGCACTTTTCAGCTCTTGCTTATAACTAACTACAAAATTTATTTCCCCTATTGCAAAAAGGTCCCTTGGTTTTCATGTGTGGTAAGTGCTCTCATTCTAAGGAATTTGAAGGCATCTGTCTAAGAAAGATGGCTACACACGAAAGTAGCCTCACAGAAGCTTAAAACAGCAAACCAGATCATTTTTGTCTGAAGAAATGAAATCCATTTTTCTTAACTTTTGCAATTTTGGTGGCAACAGGCCAAAACTGCATTTCTTTTTCGGTTTCAAAACTTGGCATTATTACTTACATGTATGCAATCTGTCACTTGATTTCTGAAACAGGGAAAAAGAACATAAAATCATGCACACAAGCTTCATCAGCCGATTCATACTTACCTGTCCCCATGCATACATATTGTTATGAGTCTGAGAGGGATTTACTTTTGAAAGCAGGAAACGAGCCTTTAAAAAACAAAACACAGGAAATAATCTTCTCAAATAGATGTTTCTTGTACTCAGAAAAAATCGCATGTGTATGTAATATACCATTTCTATTATTTGGAGATAAAAACGTGCGCAGATACCTCTTCAGAGGAGCAAGTAGCATCTCTATAAAGCCACTCCCTGAATTCTATAGCTATAATGCAGAACTGCTAACAACTTGTCAATGCAGCAGAAAGTAATCTTTCGTCTTTTTCTAAGCACTAGCAAAGCAAATGCGACTATCAATAAAATATTAGTAAGTTTCAAAGAATACTTCTGGTATTGGTCCAGAGACACTAACAAGTACTACCTTTTTTGTCTTAAACACCTCACCCAAGGAATCTGAGAGTCCAAGTCAGGATTCGCAAATTAAGCAAAAAGCTAATATTAAATATCTGGTTCCATAAAAGCTTTAAAATTCAAAATTTTCTCTTACAACTTACATACATTTTAGCACAGAAATGCACGTTTACTACCAATATTACTAACACATCACTTCCTAGATTATATAATATATATTTTACTATACCTGGCTTCCTCCATGCTCTGTATCAATGTATCTGGGCATTGGAAATCTGGAATGGAGAATTTCTTGGGCATCATCTATTGGAGCTTGTAGCAGGTGATGAAAGTTTTCATATTCCGGCATATCTTGGTATCCTGATTTACGCCACTGAGCTATTGTCTGGGGATAGAGGGAAGAAAGAAGTTTAGAAATGATTCACCCATCTTTCTGAGAGGATATACAGGGCTTTTCAGAGAAGAATGTGACATTGGTGGCTTCTTTTCTATCACTCACCTCTTTCTGCCCTATAGCATGCAAGTCAATTTTTAAAAGCCAAGACGTGCAAGTAACATGCCACTAGATTTTAGTATTTTTTTTTAAAACTCTAACAATTTGTGGTGCTTCTGTATTTCCTTTTTTTGTCATCCTTTGTATGCTAAACATATAGCTCACGAGGTCAAGGATACTATTTACAATTCTGTAATGTGTATGTCTACGACACTTAAGAAATAAATATTTACACTGACATTCACCTGTCAGAGCCTGTCTGCAGCCTCCCCACCTTTTAGGAATGAAGGCCAAGGCGAGCTCACTGATAAGGGCTGCTGTTAGGAAAGATCTGGTGGGAGCCTCAGCACAGGATCCCCCCTCCTTTGCTCGACAGCTGTTTTTAAGCTGAGGCTCATCCCCGAGCCCCACTGCAGCCGTGCCTGTACCTGGCCATGCAGCCCACTCATATGGACCCCCACCCAGGACTTGACTACCCGGCTGGAACTGGGATCTGCCTCATCCCCATCACCATGTGCAATGCTCTAGACTGGTGACTGAACCTGGATACTGTCTGTAACCTGCTTTGCTCGCCTTGCTCAGCTAGCGTGGGCCCAGGTCCTCGCTGGTCAGAGTGAAAAGCAAGAGGTCAGAAGAATAAGACACTCAAAAGTTGGAAAAATATTGATCCAGAAGAACTAATCTACATACTGAAGCTAATTCATCTTAAACCCATCATAACAAACAGCACCGAAACACCAAGTAATGCCAGGTATGTGTGTGTAGGCACGACAGGTTACCAAACTGCAAACATGACTGAGGAGTCAGGTATTGGCCACGCAGATGAGAGCTCAAACACTGGAGTGCTTTAGAGCTGGGGCTTGGCGTTCATAATATAGCACTCCTACAGAAAAAGATTACTTATGTAAGAAATAACAAATCTTACCTCTCCATGATAAATAAGGATCTGGAAAAAGGTGTCCATAAGGAGAATGCGATCTGGTAAAATGCTGCTGCTATCCAGAAGAACAGGCTAAGATTTAAAAATAAAAAATTACCAACTGATGCAGAAGTGAGCAATCAGGCGGCATTAGCAGCTTTTTGAATCTGTCACTGAATCTTAAGAACTTTTTCAATCACTTACTAAAGCTTCATATTTGCTCGTTTTCATGTTATACAACCGCAACCCACACAATCTCATTCTAAAGTTATCCAGCCTGATTCTGAATATATAACTTCATGGAAGTAATAAAAATTGTATCCAAGAGCTGAAGCCTCTTTCATTATTATGCACTTTTCTAGTCTTTCAAGTACCTCCATATTTACCTATACAGTGCCATTAACTCGAATGATATTTCAATGTATAAAGATTCAGTAGTTATTCAAGTGTAAGATCTGGGGGTTGTGGGTTGTTTGGGTTTTTTTAGTCTTGTCCCCGCAGCTATTATTAACTGTGCATATATATCCACCAATACTGTATCTAGTAAATACTTAGGATTTATGAAATCTAATGTAATATTTAAGGTTTTAACTCAGTGTCTTAGGGGCAGTAACACTATATTGGCACTATATGATTTAATTAATCAGTACCATATGATTTAATTGGACCAATCTTATTGGGGATACCAAGAATATTAACTATTCCAAAAATCAAAAAAAAAAAATATCATTATTCATTCCACACTGAGGTGTCAGCTCCCACTGGATCACGCTTCTCCTCTGCATCACCCACGTGACTAACTGTATTCATACATGGGAGAATGACCTTACACCTGTGAGCAGCTCTTCACAAACCACCTCATCACATTAAACTCCACTATTAAAAGTCTTGGTTTTATCCTCATGACATAGTCTAAGAAAAAAAAAAATCCTAAGAAAAGTTCTAATTCCAACCTGCCTTCTATTTTTATTTTCACTGTCTGACCATTTCCTCACTCTCTCTTATCTGTCAGACCTTACACTTCTTTCACAGGCTTCTTGGAATATCATGTTTTTATTTTAGGTTTATACAGAATGTGCCACGATAAGGTCAGCCGTAAGGTTCTGGACCAAATCTTTACCAAATCTGGTAAACGCATCAAAATTAGAAGCTTTGGATGAGGGTGTTAAGATTGAGGGGAAATTTGTACATTTCAAAAACACCCCGACTTTTCTTTCAAACTCTACAGAAAAAGTACATTTTGAAATAAAAACATTTTCGTTGATGATTACATTCTGGTACCACAAAAACAAAGGCAAGACTCCTACAGCTCTCGAAAACTAACAAAAAAATTGCCATTCTTTAGTTTAAAACATCTTCTCTTCACAAACTGACTTTTCTTCTCAAAACTATGCTATCTTCCACTCTCTACTCTATTATGCTATTTTCTGCTCAAAACTATCAAAATTCTGAGATATGCATTGTTCACAGTATGTTCTATAGTAAATGAATATTCTTTCTCATACAATAAATTTTAAAACAACGCATTTTATAACATGTAACAGTGAGGACAACAATCATCTCTCTCTCAAAACAGCACCTTTTAACCTACTGTTAAGTTATATATAATGATACCTCTGGCGGCCCATTGAAGGAGTAGGCGTAAAGAATGGGCTGAACCATGATAAGTGACTGGGTTAAATCTTGACGCATAAAATGATGACGGTAGTATGAGCTCTCATCTGGACTGTTATTAAAAACTTGTAAGAAAGGAGATCTTCTCAAGTGAAACATAAACTGCAAAACAAAAACCATTTGTTTGAACGTTCACAGATAAAAAAGGAGAGTTGTACAAGGACAGAAATGCTTTCCACAAACTACATGAGACCAATGCCACAACAAAATTGAATTGCAAGTCCTTCAACATTTCTAACTTGTACATGCACCTTTACCAGTTTTTATATACCCTCATGAAAGTAAGACAGAGAGATCAGAATGGATAAACCTACAAAGCAGCTTTGAATTAAGAGAAAAGTTTCATATTTCTTCTCCGATACTAACTGATAAGTGGTATGACTGAATATTGCCAAACCTTTCCTTTACTGTAAGTTCTACTGTTCCTATGAGGGAGGCTGCTGTGCTTGAACACACAAGGTAAGTTATAGCACATGAGCACAAAAAAGAACGTTAACCACAGAAAAGTTGGACTTCGTTAGTAAAATGGAAAAAGCAAATCCTAAAAAGCAAATCCATTGCTGAATCAATCTCTCCACACGCTCGATCTATCTCTCCAGAACACTTAACACCTTGAGACAGGTTGGTGGATAACTCAAACAGAAATATCTCAAAAGTCTATGAAGAGTCCAAAAGCAATATATAAGGAGCTATCAGAATGGAGGAATTCATCAGAACAGATTATTGGCAAATAAACTATTCAAAGTTTAACATAGTCAAGCTCCAGTTCACCAGTGAAGTGTTTCTTTTCAGGTCAGTATGATAAATCATATAGAAAAGAAACAACAAAGCAAAACCGTATCTTTTCTCATGTTTTCTGAATTTCTTCATTAAAACTGCCCTTAAAAAAAACCCAATGTGATTACAAACTCAGGTAAGATGAGGATTCCATTACAGGAGAAACAAAACGTGCACACAGTTAGAGGAAGCTTAGCTGTAAGGGACAGAGGGCTAAAGGGGACCCAGCAGCACAGACAATAGGAGTGGTCTGTCTCATGTCACACGCCAGACAGTAGCTGGGGACAGGGGGTCTTTTCATTCTGGTATTCACTGTGAGGCCACATTCCACTCTGTGCCTCAGCGCCTCTTCCTTCACCAAGCATTCTCTCTTTATCCCTTACAGACACAACTTCCTTCTACTCACCTGCGGGTAAAGCGAAAAGGTTTCTGAAAATCTGAAAGAGCTCGGATCATCCTTGTGATATTCTCCAAATTTCTGACACTAGAGCAAAAGAAAAATTTATCAAAATTGAGTTAAATACTTGCTTGGTCATGTCACTGCTGTACATTCGTTTGTTTTTAATAGACACATGATCTGAGGTGCTTAGAGCTTTGTGAGCAAACAGAAAACTAGCAAAAACACTGATGTAATTTCTTTTCTTAACTAGCAGTGATTTCCTTGAGTATGAGGCTTTAATGCTTTTCTGGGTTTTTTTTTTTTCTCTAAAATTGCTAAGCAGAGTTAGATGATTAAACAGCCCTGGAGAACATGTTCAAAATTAAATTATTAATAACCACTAACAAGGAAGAAATAAAAACAAACAGAAAACCGAACTTTTGAAAATAAAAAAATTCCATATGGTTTTCTAGACACTTCGACTTTTTTTTTTTTGCTAAAAATATTTCATTTACAATATCACTATAGGCAGCAGAAAGTAGAGAAAGCTTTAATTTCTGCTACTCTCATGCTAGAATTTTTCTCAGTTGCTGGCAATTACCAACTGCTAAGGACTGAGAAAACAAATAAACAGACTAAAAACATATCTGCTCTTTTTTCCATTTGAAATTGAAAATTTCAGCTAATGCTGCATACCCATTTGTGGAAATGAAGCATTCAGTTTATTTTTTGTTTTGTTTTAAAGAAAGAATCATTGAACACTAGTCATTTAAGAACGATATGTCTGGAGACAAGAAACTGATCTGACTCTCTTAATATAGTCCTTTTTACCAGCCGTATAAGTTGTCTGTCCAGCCACCTAAGCACGTCAGGCCCCTCTTCCGTCTCTGCCCTGTAGACGGCCAATCGAGCCATGAGAATCGCAGCCGCTTCCTGGTCAAAGGATGCGGCAATGTTCTGGATCTGCGTCTGCGCATCTGCCCAGCTGCAAAAGAGAACGACACGTATTTGCATCACAGTGAAAGGGAAGGTATTCAACCTCAAAATATCCCTTCAAAATTAAGGCAAAGAAAGCAGCGTTAGCAGTTTAACAAACACATGCTGGAGCTTCAAAAATCTACCAAGCCTCTTAGTTAACCATTCATTATTAGAAACGTCCCTTATCTGTACAGATGCCATGCAAACAGTGAAATGAAATACAATGCCACTTATAAAACAGTCGTTATATTAAAAAATATTTATTATGAAAGGTAAGTCACAGAAAACATGTTAGATTGAAGCTAATCACACATTCCCCACAGTAGCATTTTTCTTGTCACCTTGCTTTTTCTTTTCAATTTACAAGGTGTACTATTAAAACTTCCTTTTAATAGTCACCAAGAAAATTCTACTAATACAACTAAAAGTAGGTTAACAAGATATTCATATCAACAGTAACGGCAATGCTTTTCTTAATAAATTGAATCTTCCATCAAATTAACCAATCAACCTCCTTCATCTTAAAGGAAATACCACTGGACACTGAAAAATGTCTGCGTAACATTAAACATCGCTTTCTAAAATTGTGATGTAAATTGGATCAAGGAAACCGCAGGTAAAGGTCACACGTGGAAGCACAGGTATTTTACACTGCCCTGAGCTGCAGTTACCACTCTCAAGTTAAGTGACTTTTGCCATTCCCTAAGTCCAACCATCTCCTCAGTTTAGGCCACAGAATTTCACTCAAAGCTTCCTCTTCATCTCAAATCACTTGGGTTACTTCAGAGCACTCTCAAAACGTCATTCTGCAGTCACTGCAACCTCCCAGGGAAGAAACAGCTCACAGAACGAGAAAGGCAACTGGCTCAAAGGTACGATTGTGCCTTCACCACCTGGGGCACTGCATATCCCAGGACAATAGACTGGTTAAAAAAAAAAAATCTAAAGATTAAAAGGCAGATATATCCTGCTTTCTGGAAAATGATTCATCCAAGTAAAACATACTTTCTGGCAACTGTGGTCACTCTGATACGTCTCTGTCCGCTGGAATGCTGGTACTGAGTCACAAACTGGATTGCACCACGTCCTCCTTGAGGAATGGGAGCGTTGTGCTAAGGACAGGAGGAAAAAAAAATTAAAAGGAGGTGAATCTCAAGAGTTCACAGTACAACTTGAAAATGTTAAACAAATTACTAGAAAATGATAAAATTCTTAGCAATATGCAGCTCAAGTTATATAAATGTGTTGTCTGGTGCTTTTATTATGTTGAGTACCTTTACTAAACATGGCTAATAAACTCAGAGACTTGTTAACAGATGTTAGGAGCAGTCACTGCCTCCACCAGATACCCTTAAAGCAACCAATGCTCTCTCCTTCCACATACCCCTACAGCGACAGTATTTTCAAAGGGGCTGTGTTACAATTGCTGGTTTAGTTAGATTCTATTTGAACATCACGTGAGTCACTAGAATTGCAGGCAACAAAACTGATGCTATTCTAAAATGTTGATTAATTAATCCCAGAAAGTGCCATCGATGTGTGAAGATTGAAATCCAGGTGTAAACTGAAATTTCAAAACTCTAGTCAGTAGAAATACAGGTTTATACGCTCCTAACAAGGTATGTAATTTCAAAAGAGAAGGACAGTTGAAATCGACTACTGCACACCATGACCAGACCAGTTTTAGAGCTAGTAATAAAATGAGACCAAAATAAATACACAAAAAGTGATGTGAAGAACGGCTAAGGTAAGTTCAAGTTTTCAAGCCTTTGCATAGGTTATAAAGTATGCAATATAGCATAGTAAATATATACAAACTACAGTCAATTCACATAGTTCCTGAGCTTCAGGTATTTGGAAGCAGGGAAAGTACTAGAAGGAAGTAGCACATTTGCTTGTCATGTTTTTATCCTCTTTCCCAGTACCCCTCAGGGAGACAAGAAACCAGGCTCTATGCCCCTGAGGCGTTTCCTTGAAACCAATCTTTACTTGCAAATACTGAGCAATTAAAACAAATTAAAATGTAACATTATGGAGTAATTACCCTGTAAAACTAAAACATCAGAGAACTACTGAAAAGCACTTTTAAAAACACAGATTACAGCATTTTCATATATTGCAACTGAAATGTATTTTAATAAGTAACACTGAAAAGAAAAACTGGACTTAGATTATGAACTCTATTCAAAATTTATAGAGCTCTGATTCTCATTATCATATTCAAGAAGAAGATTAGCTCATCACTCAGCTGTTAGTGTCCATCTCTAAACTTTGGCAACACAAAATGGCAACACCATTTGTATCCCTGCTACTGTGCTTGAGGGAATCACACAAATATATAGGCTTCACCATCACATAAAATAAAATTACTGTGTTTAGCAGACAAGTAGACAAATATTTATTACCTGGTTGACCACTTCAAAGTACAGTGCAAGTGTTGTAGTAGGATTAAGTCCACAAATCTTCCACTGACAAGTACCTCCTGTCCCAATCTCCTGTAGAAAGATTTTATAATACTTTTATAAACCAGAAGTATTACCTTCCTTTGTGAAGCATAGCATCTGGCCATTATAGGTAACTGTTTACGAGCACTCTGTCACAAGTTTTCGCCCGGCTCACTCTCTCAGGCAAACACTCTTGCAAAACAACTGCAGTGTTGGATGCAGAAATAATAAAAAGGGAGATGCTTGCAAAAGAGTAAAACATTAGAAAGACAAGGAGGTGGCATTAGAAAAATGGAAAAAGCCAGTCAGAAACAGGAAAAATTACTAGACTTTGCTTAAACAGAGGTAAGAAGCACATGTAAGTGGAATGAAATGGAAAGGCACACCAGTAAAACCTCACGTAGAGAGCTTACGTAGTATTTAGTTACATAGCCTGCAGTAACTAACAAGGTAACTATATATAGATAGTGATGTATTTCAACCTACAATTCCTTTCTATCATCCAAACAACACAAATTCCCAGCGAAAACAATTAAAATAATCAGTCATCCGTAATGAACCCAGTGAAACCAAACAAAACATTCAAGGAAAAACATACTGGCAGCGCTGTCGCTGTGCTTGTGTTCACTGTGGAAAGCATTATGGCCAGATTTAACTGTCCAGTTACCGCTTGCAACGAGCCGCCTGCATCTACAGTTCATTCATAGGTTTTACCTCAAAAATTTTAATTTGGTTAATTTCAACAAAAAGGTTTTTGGAATAGAAATTAATCATGATAAAATTATAAAGCAACAGATATGAAATCACAGTTAAATTTTCCATTATATCCTATGATTTAAATACGTAACATAAATAAGGAGATGCACATGTAATTTTTTTTGGGGTTTTAACTTTTATCATGCAATACGGAATCATTCAGGTGACAAGCTCAAACCAGGACATAAAATAAGAAAATATCTACCAGACCACTACGGAAAAAAAAATGCTGATTATATTGGGATTTTTAGTTCAGAAAGATACAATTGTAACTACAAGGAAAATTTTTAGGCATGAAAAATGCTTGATTAAAACAGGCCATTTGTAAGCACTTTCAAACTGGAAAGTGCTGGATTATGCAGATTGTTAGGAATAAAAGTCAGACCTTTCAAATATAAGACATTTTGGTTACTTGCAGGAATTGTTTTTTATTAGCAATCAAATGCAAAATTAAACTGTAATAATATTATAAGAAAATAAGTGATGATTTAAGTCTGATGTAAATTTAAAGGAGTTACTTCAGGGGCCTGTAATAGTTGGATATTTTACTCAATTAATGAACCATGCATTTGGTGAAACAGCTATGCAAATGAGAAGATGAGGTCAAGATAAAGGGGATGTTCTCATGGTCTTGTGTCCTCCTGTTCTCTCAGTCTTTCTAAACAAAGTATTTTCATGATTCTGTTTGGAGAAACAGATATAGCTCCGATTTTAACAATAAAGCATGGTAACTCGCTTGATACTTGGTTTCTGCTTTGCCAGCATATAATTTCTCCGTAATACTTTTCAAGCACGCGCTCAGTGGACAAACCTAACCAAGCAACAAGGGTTCTGCAAGCTCTGATACAACTTGAATCTAACCTAGAAGTGAACAGGAGTTTATCGAAAAAATAGCCCTTGCGTGTATTTAATTTAAAACTGGTAAAAAAGTAAACACTCTTTATTCCATTTCTGGAAAAGTTTCAGTCTCTCTTCAAATCCAGAAATCCTGTTTTTTCATACTGAAATATTGCCTTCTTTTTCAGCAAAGTTAACTTACATTTTCTGAGACACATGGTCCTTTAGAGTTGAGAGAGACACAGGGTCCAATTGCTCCAGAAATCTTTACTTCTCTTGAAGTCTTCACATTTAGAAGAAAAACACGCATTAATATGCCACACTAAGAAGAACTCAGTCTTATTTTATCATTAGTTTATGAAAACCTTAATGCAAATCAGACTGTTGATACCTTTAGGAAAGGTTACCCATAAAATAATGCTTGATACATGTAGAGAAACTTTTCATGTGCTCAGTTTCTGCACTTAATTATGTATGTTTGCTGTACCAATTAGTACATCTGAAACAACAGCATGAACATAAATAAAAACATGGAGAAAAGCTACTGCTATTTGTAAACCTGGGAGCCTAGAAAGTATATTGGATAATGTCTATTTTCTAGAAAAGTAACTAAAACATTCACAAGATGAGATTAAACCTGAAGATGGGTAAGATGAGCCTATACATACCCCACACTGAATTTATACTCTATGTCCTAAACGTATTTAGCTAAAAGCAAAATCCAGTTATTTACATTCTTCCAAAGTCATTTTAAAGCGATTTTTACATTCCTCCAGAACTGGGGCTATCTTTTCCCATTTTCCAGGATCTTCCAACAAAATTCACAAGAACATGTACATGAAAAAAGAAGGTCCAATTATTTGTTCTGGTATTAAAAACTTAAACAGAATTTTACTGAACAAAAAAAATAGCCCCATATTCTTCTCCAAGGCAGGATTGTAATACTTTGCAAGAAACATCATGGAAGACCATACCCGAACCTACACCATTCGGCTTTAAGCTTCTCACAAGAGTGGAAGTGAAAATGAACACTGTTAAAGTGCCAGGGCGGATTCCATCCAGAGTGGATGGAAAATGAAAGGAAAGCTGCCCTGGATTATGTAGAGAACCTGGACCTAAAACCAAGAAATACTCACTACTGATACCAAAAACTACTCCCACAGCATTATGAGTTTCTAATAGAGACATTAATTTTAGTCTCTCTTTCAGCTGTCACTGAATGCAGAGTAAGAAGAAATTAACATTATACCTAACTCACATGTACAGAATCACAGAACTGTAAAGAGACAGCTAGGCAGCAACAACTATGTCTGAGCCAACCCTGACATATCTGTCCAGCAAGTTCCTAAAAATTCCTTAAAGGGCAAAGATTCCACAGTTCTTAGCCATCCTGTTCCTGTGCTTCACTAACACACTGCATTTTTCATTCTTACCTTTATTTCTAATGTGCCACCAAATCCCATTTTAAATTGTCCTTGCATATCTTTTGTGAATACTCTCTGAAAGGTTTGTTTGAATAAAGATGTATTGAAAGAGTCTCCCATTACCATGTAGCCTCTAGACAGCAACAACAAAAAGAACAAACAAAATTCTCAAGTTAAAACAGATTCTTATTATGCAATAATTTAGCACATAAGATTTATATAGCTTATTTCTATTAAAGGCAAAAACTAATGACAGTTCTTGGTGTGGCACGTTTTTCCCTTCTTAAAATGGACTATCATAAAATTAATGTTTTGCTACAATGTTAGGGATGAATTTTGCAAGTGACCTTCTTGCCCAGTCAGCATCTTAAGGTCATTGTGATTATAATATATAAAAAAATCTTTCACTGGGACAATCTTTCACTGGACTTCAACACTACACACGTCTCACAACCTTGTCAAGCAAAGTCAATTAACTACTTCTAATATTCAGTATTCCAAACCAATTACCATGCCATTTTATTTTAAGTAGTTCACTCATTATTTCAGGCTTAAATCTATGCTCAAGAAGCATGATTTGTTTTTATGCTCAGCAGTATTCTGTGGATGGAAGTGCAACAGTTGCCACTCATCACGAAACACCATATGCTGCATTTAGGCAACAGTAATGGGAGATATTCTTGTTATTCATCCAAAAATATTAATTAAATCGTATTACTAGAATATGTTTGTAGGTCAAACATTACACCTGAAAAAAAGTTATAGAAGTTTTCAGGCGGATACTCAAAGACAGAAGACAATAAATATGGGCAGAATCGGAAATTCCTCCCTGTATGCAGGATGTAAACAAATAGAAAATAGGAGAAAAATGGACAAACTATACATTAAGGCTAGTTTTGCTGAAAGAGCAGAAACAGGGTAAGGTGAGTCACAAGAGCCGAGAGAAAGAGCAAAATTATACTGCAGCATATAGAAAGATAAAGCTTGAGTTTAATGCACAAAAGGATCAGGAATCAAATGTGCAGGTCAAGTCATAAACTTAAAAGATATGAAGTAGTGGAAACTCCCACACTAAGGCTACACAAACATGCCCCTGGAAAGAAGCAACCCAGCAGTGACGGTGTGGCCAAGCTGGCCTGAAACTCAGCCGCCGCATCTCTCATTCTTCTTGGTGAGCCTCCATACGTACCACATGCTTAGGATCCTCTGCCATACGAAGGTACTGGCAGGCAGCTAAGAAGGCTCGTTACCCACAGACACACCCGCTGTTAAACCGATAAGCAAAGATGCTTCATTTCACTTCACACAGCTAACAATAACCACCAAGAAAAATGAGCTTGGCAAAAGAATCCAGACTGAAACCAGAAGTCTAACCTACAAATCAAGTGGTATGCAAAGCAGGTGGCAATACTAGCAAAATGAGTGTAGAAAAGACTTTCAGAAAGAGAAAGAAACGAAAAGACACCCCTTGAAAAAATATGGAGGAAGAATTGGCAGGATTTACAAAATTAATGAGGTACTTAACAGGGAAGCAAGAGTCAGAAGTTATCCCAGGCTGTAGATATGCATAACAGGAAGGGTGTGGGTGCCATCCACAGTGACACAGAATAGGGGAGCGGTTTCATGAGAAAAACTAGAACTGACATTGATCCTGTTAAAAAGCACTGATGGCAAGACAAGCTGGAGGGAATAAAAGATCATGTCTGAAATGTAGAACTGGACAGAGGGAGCAAAAATCAGGAGCAACAGATGTACCTGATAATCACCTATGACAGTAGTGGAAACTATGAACAACTAGAAGAAGGGATAAACAAGACAGAAGGAATAACACAGGGTTTTGTAGGGCAAGAAAAAGGAGGATGACAGGTCCTTATCTTTACCGAAACCTGCAGATCACATATACGCACACTGAAAAATAGCAACAGTACATAGGACAACTTGCCTATTTAAAAGATATTAATGTCATTTAAGCCTCAAACAGATCATATTAAAAATAAAAACAGCAGCAAACCCCCTTCTGACTAAACCCACCGTTATGGTGACAAATTTGCCAGAGAGTGAGAAATTCCAAAATTCTGGTAAAAATGCAACCATCACAGTATATCAGAGTAGGTTTGGGAGGTTTGTTGTTTGGTTGGTTGTTTTTTTAAAGTAGCAGAATGGTTTTGGTAAGTGCTTCCTGTTAAACAATTTTAAAAAAGAAAAAAAAAAAAAAACCCTGCACCTTCATATACTACTTAAAAACGAAGAGACACATACCCAGTGTAGTTGGGACAACACTTCATCTCCAGAAGACCAGTCTGATCCAATGCACATGCATATATGTCAATAACATGACCATTTGTTGCAGCCCGATTAGCCAGGGCTTCAAAATGCTAAATCCAAGATGAAAATACAGATCATAGCAATTTATGAGGTGAGCTCTCCCTCATCTTCGTATCAAATCCTAAACTCCCAAAATTTTTCTAAAACAACATTATCAGACTTTATTCACATCATAGTCTAATACAAGCTAAAAGGATATTTTTTCCTAAAGTTAAAATTAAGACTGGAATTTTCAGCACCTGTTTTTTTCCCACCAGCTGAGAACCTGACTCACACTAGACAGACCAAGGGTTGCAATTTAAACTAGAAAATGACCTTGATTTCTTCCTTTAAACTTTGCATTAAGTACTTCATCCAACACACAGAATTGAATTTGTGTATACCAACAGGCGATTGAGATAATCGCTTAAGCTCCCATTATAATCAGTTACGATGAATTCAACAGGTTTTGGAGGCAGTTAATCTGCCCAAATGTACATTTAGGATGAAACGAACTATGCCTAAACTCTACTGTCTCACCCTCCCCCAACTACACTGACAGCTCTCTTAGATATATCTAAGACTAAATATATCATTTAGTCACATGAATCTTCTCTGACTTAAACCAAGGAAACACTCTGAAGAACTTAAATGTAAAGCAAGCCAAAGTCCTAACTCAATACACTGAAATTTCTGAAGAAATTCCTGAAGATACAGAACTATTCTGAGACAGGCAAACAAAAGCAGATAATTCCCACCTCTTTATACATCCGCTACTACTAACAGTGCTTTACAGTGCTGGGCAATGTAAACGTTTACTTACTGGTAAAATGCCTAAACTATCACCCATGACTACCTCTTACCTTAGTACCCTTTTTAACATATTTAGCATTGTCTTTTTCAATGTCGTGCCATGATCTTATAGGTAACTTCAATTCATCCCCTACAACCATGCCAGGTCCCTGTGTAGCTGGTCCTCCAATGAACATCATTATACGCGCACCGGTATTAGGAAAAGTGCACTGCAGGAAATAGAAGACAAATAAAACCATCAGGTTTTGCTACAAATTGAACAGAAGAAATAGCTATGCGGATATTTATCACATTTATCACAATAACTTTACTTTTCCCTCCGAAAACTTAAATCCACTGTTAATTCAAATTTTGCCTCGTTAAGATGTGTAAACAGCTACGGTTATTCTATGTATGTAAGGAATGATATCTATCAGAATCATTCACAGAAATCTAATACGCATCAATTACTAAGGTTTTTACATATTGATTGTGGCAGCTTTTCTGCAACAAAACGATCTATTTACATATTAGCACAACTGTAGTTAAAGGCCTTACCTCAAGGAGCCCTACGGCTATAGAAAGAGCCACTCCAGAAGAACGTAGAGGCCGTTTTCCTTGTGGAACAGGCCAAGGATCCCGCTGCAGTTCACCCAAAAGATCAGTAAGATTCATATCAATTTTCTGCACTGGTTGCAAGAATCTGTAAACAAATACCTGGAATTAGTTTAGATCCAAATTGTTAAATAAAAATTTTATCAGTTGCTCACTATCAACATATTAGACACATCTTAGCAATTTCTAATTCTGGATTCTAGCCTGGATTCAGAGCAATATTTTTGCCTCACCAAGATCACACAGTTTGGTATTATTAATTATACTATTATTTGGTATAAGCACGCTTAAGAAGTGTGCTTAAGAAGTTCAGCAAAGTTCTTGTAAAACAAAAAGCTGCTAACTTACTGATATCACCACTACCCAGAAAGAACCCTATCTCCTCAAAAGAACACAGCAGATGATGACTTATGAATCTCAAAAAGAAACTCAAGTTTCACTACTTCAATGAAAATCAAACATCAGAAGAAATATTAACGTATAAAGAATTTTCCATGCTCTCTGCTACAGGCTGTCTACAAACGCAGCTATTTATTGGAAGGCAGAGACGACAAAACTGTCTCTCTTCTTTATCATTTCATCAATTTCTTCTATGTCCTAGTGGGACACAAAGGAGAATCAAACATCACCCCACAATTTCCAAATGGGAGAGGAGTGGAAGAGGGAGAAAAGGGGAAGGCAAAATTGGATATCCACATTAAGAAAGGGGCACTAAAGTGGCTATTAACGCTTTCCAGCATACTGACCAACAGAAGCATCATTATTTACATATCTATAATATGCCTGCGTAACGTTCTCACAGAACATTTCCCAAACATCATCCAGATGATTTTACCATCACCAATTATTTTCTTCCCAGTACAAACTGTAGGAAAGAAACAGGCTGTAACCATTAGTCTCCTAGTAAATTTGTGCCTTTCACTGTCAATTGATTGTTTTAATTGCCATACACCATTAAGTTTTCCAGTAAATATGTGTAGCCAAGGTATGTTTTTTAGATGTTTTAAGTACATTACCTGTTAGAAGGTGGTTGCTGCTGCACTTGAGGACCCCGACCAACTTGTGAAACAGCTACTTTTGTAAGCCCTAGCATTTCCTGTAGTCAAATACATAACATTACAAAATTTGTTTACAGACTATTTGAATTTCTTCATCACCATCATCTTGATGATTTCTTTCTGTTTGTTTTTGTGCGTTACCTGCAGCTGTTTTGCAGACAGGTCCTTTGTTCCTCTGAAGACATAACTTTTGGAAATTCCTTCACAGCCAAGCTCATGAACTTGCACCATTCGCCCAAAGGTAATGAGACCTACTAACGCCGTTGGTGGCAGGAGACTAAGCGACATTTGCATGGATTCCTTCAGAGCTTGCAAATCTTCATCTTCCATGCACGTGTCCACAACATAAAGAAATATCAATGGCATCTGAGGGCCACGCTTTAAGAAACACAAATATCATCACATGAAAAACAAGTCCTGCAATATTTACAGGATCAAAAATGAACAAGTAAAGTACATTTTGTAAAAGTTTTTATTTTAATCATACCAATAATGTCAATGTTCCATCTAACTTACCTCCCTCTCACGTAGTAATCAGTATCTGGGGCTAAAGGGGAATGAAACCTCTACGATTATGAACTCTGCATAAAAATGAAATGCTTACTACAGAAGAAAAAAAAAATCCTTTTGGGATGTCATGATAGTTTTTAATCGTGTCAATTATATAAATCTTTTAATATATAATGAGCTTTTATTGCTCCAAGTGAACTTAATAGTCATAAAGCTATTCAAAATTATAAAATACTCCAACCTGATAATATTCTGTAGCATTTCACCTCGTAATTTTACTCTAGAGATCATCAGGTTTTTTTCTTCTTTTAAACTAATTTTGCTATACTGTGAGCAAAAATCCCCTTTACTTTGCATTACAAGAGTTGGCAAAAATGTACAGATTCTGCTCAGTCTTCATTCTTCTCCCCATAATCTGAATGCCTCACCCAAGTCTTACAAATTTTAATCCTCAAAAATTGAATTTAAAGATTACAAATTTGCTGTTGCAAATGTTTGCAATTTTGGGTTGTAGGTCATTTTTTATTTCTATTCAAGTAACTTCTATCCTAAAAGTCAAACACCTGAACTGAATATGTATTAGCTGTTTTCTCTAAACCGGCTAGCCCTAAAACTAACTCATAATCATTCAACTGCAAACTTAAATTCAAATGATTAATGAGAGATGGATCAACAGTCAGCCAAATTTGAACTGAAATCTTTTGAGCAAGCAACAGCAGTAAGCAGACCCCTGGCACGAACACAAATTAAATTCCTGCTACAGAAACAGATCTAACAAAAATATTGCCTTTAGAAGAGACATCTCTTTTTAATTAATTTCTTATTTTTTTTTTAAACCAGTCTTATTGGCCACCCTTGTGTTCTTATAACAAGCACATATAGACTCACAGTCATTGAAGTGCAGTAAAGAAACAAGATTGAAATTAATGATTTTTGTATATTGCAATGTTATAGATGTTAAAGATTTTATTTAATGATTTTACCTGTACTACATATTCAATGCTGGAGAACTGAGGTAAAAGTTCAGCTGGCTGGTTCATTTCAGATATGCCAGCATAGGTAGGAGGAAACTGCAAATAAAACCACAGAAATTAAATATAGGAAACTGAAAATAAAAACACAGAAATTAAGTATAAACAAAAGATTACAACTTCTACAAAAACAAACCATACGTATGGACTACTTTCCTCTGCAACAAATGTTCATTATTGCTGTCATGAAAAAAATCTCAATGCAATCTCTGAAGATACAGCTGTGCACTCATGCTCTTGCTGTCAATTTCAGTTCACAACTACAACTTTAAAAATGAGGATTTTCACTTTTACTTTATAAAAAAAACATTTTCTGCATCCTGAATGTTTCATTTTCTTACCTGATTTCTCTGATAACAAAAGTTGCAAGCCCAGAGTTTTGCTCGATAATCCACTTGGCTATAAAAATGAAATAAGAAAAGTTTATATAGCACGAGCAATTCTTTTTCCTCCACTAACCCTAGAATAAGTTTCTTTTAATTTTTCAAAAACACATTGACTTTGAAAAAGCTTCCTCCTAATATACTGTCTCCTCAAAATAAGTGTAGTCTTACACAGACACATCAGACAAATTATTGTCTTTAGAGAGGAATAATGGTCTTCAAGGAAACAAAGCAAATAAGAAATTTAAGAATACAGATTCAGCACCTTTATTCTGCATGGGTTTAGGCAAATAGTTTTAACTCTCCCTACCACTGTGTTTTTCTCCTTTCTCAGGCTATGCCTATTGACTGTCAGAGTCTGGCACTATCCTGAATGCACATTACGCCCTCAAAAAATACGTTCTAACTTAACAGCTCTCTCTCTAATGAAAATAACATTTTTTTCAATTGGTGAGCCTACGTCCTTTTATCTATGTTTATATTAGTATTCAGATAGTTAAAACAAAAGCATGCAACTTGTACCTTCATGCCATACAGATGTCTTACAAAGTCTAACTCACATCTTAAGGGGAAGTAAACTTTACACGTTTTCAATGTACATTTCTTGCTATCACATCTTCTCCTGTCTACAAGCGCAAAAGTCTTTTCAAAATATCATTAAATCTTTGGATAAATCCCAGCATGCTGTAAACACAGCACAGCTCTATTGAGATCAAATGATCTATACCAATTTCAGGGGCTGCAGACTATCTAGCCTGATACACTATGCCACACAGGCTTCAAAAGGTCCCCTCGAGTCTCTAATCACATCTTGTATAAAAATAAAAATCTGGTCACGATTTGCATACATGAGACAGGAAAACCATACACAGTTGACTGTAATATCAGGGATGTGACTGACCCTTTACGGCTTTGTCTTTCCATTATTTTTCATCCAGCCCTCAATAAACGATAATGCTTCTGATAAAGTTAGCTTCCGCTAAATCTGACTGCCAGCATAATCAGCCACTCTGTCTGTTTGATACTGAAAGACAATTTTACACCTGCTTTGAAATCATCTTTTCTCCCAAGCAGGGACAAGTCATTCATAAAACTGAGTGAATTCTACAGGATCTTTTACATCATGTCTAACCTCTCACTGTAGGAAAGATACTCAGTATCTTTCCTATACCTATAAACTCTACCTCAAAAATTGTTCCGTTTCTTTTCCATGCTTCTGTGATTAGAATGACAAATGAAACACTTCCTCTGCTTCCAACCTAAACTTATCCATGACTAGTTCACAATCATTTGTGCTTGCGCCAATATCACCCTTTAGTTTAAACAGCTTTCACTCTCTCTGATGCCTACTTCTTGATGTACCTACTTATCTATCAATCACATCTTTCAGTTTCTGTTTTGGTAAACTAAACCAGCTAACCTGCTCTGCTCTACAAATCAACTAAGGTTGGTAATAAATATAGTTTATTTTACTTGAAAATTAAACCATATTAGTAGTTAAAATGATATAGCGTAGTAACTTCTTACCCTAGTTACTTTCTAGAGGCAAAATGCAGGAGTACGTTAACTCACAAGATGTGCTGTTCCAGAAAAATAACATACCTATCATTCAGTACCTTGAAAAGACTAGTTAAACGAAACCTATGTTTTAAGTATATTTGTTACACGTGCAAATCTGCATGCAGAAACTTCTAAGATCTAGAAATGTGAGCTGTATACTCATGCGAGGAGCACTTGAACTGCCACACACCCGATCGTTTGCATGGTTCAACTGGCACTATTCTAAACATTGACTTTAAGGAAAAATATTGGCATAACATATGTATTAGGTTTACCATAAAGGATTCAGAACAGCTCGACACGTGGTCCTGCTGCACAAAACTGGCTCATACTGAATAGGAGGCAAGTCTGGCCGCTCTTTCAGTGGTGTGAAGAGGGCAGCCACCGGGACTACCATTCTTGTGGCTTCCAGACGACTTGAAGGCCAAACATTCCAGCTGAATCTAACTCCATCCCTGTCCTCATTCTGCTGGATAAATTCCAGGAAGGTCGTCATGGTCAACTTCTCTGTTTATCACTATAATAAAGAGAGAACCATTAGCAGCATGTTGAAGTGCAAACATTTTTAACCACAAAATATTAAATGTACTTAATGGCAGTCACACATGCACACCATGATTAACCATTTTCAGTAAATCTTGTGGTCTATATACAAATATAAAGGAATAACAACACTATATAGTGCCCCCCAGCCCAACCCCCCCCCCCCCCCAAAAAAACCCCAACACTCAGATATATCTACACTCTCCCTGAATACCTGCTGTTTGCTTCCCAGTATATTTTATAATACATATGTTATATAGGTTTTTCCAGCAACTAGGATATCTAAATTCCTACCGCCTAATAATTAAGAATTTACTATAAAAGTCTAATTGAACCACCTAAGAGGCAGCCTGGGAAAATACTCCTAGGTCTCATTTTAGACTGTACTAAGTTAATGAACAGCTTTAGACATGCTGGAATCCCCCTGAATTGAGATTTAAATCAGCAGTTGTCACAAACAGACTGATGACCCTCTTAGCCCAGCAATTACATACCCTACCAAAAACTCCTGGAAAACTCTCAACGTGTAAAGACCTAGCTCTCTTTACTAAAATTATAATGACATTGCACCTTTAGCTTATATGATAGCTAAAAACTTTTCAGGTTTTTTTTTTAAATTAGGGTTTAACTTAGTAGTTTGATTCTAATGCTGACTTTGAACAAAACAGATTAACGACATCCATATAACAAAGAGAAGCCCCACATTTCACATCTAATATCATTAGGAAATAACCAACTGTTGGCATGTGATGAAACCTACAAAAAGCAGTCTAAAACCTGTTCCTATAAAACACTGACTGACAGATGAACCTAACTCTATAGAGTATTCTTCTCTTAAAGCTTTCCACAGGTGTAATCGCCATTACTTATCACCACACTGTAACAGAAATACTATGATAATTAGTCTGCTAACATTGTTATCTGTGTGTCGTTGCAATTGCAACACAGGGAGCCCTATGGGACTTTGTGCAAAGGAGCACTTCCACCACCACTTTTACTCAAGTTGTTGCAAGGCCATCGGGCTGAAAGCGAGGCCATTGGGCAGGGAACAGAAATGAGCAAATGCAAGGGGAGAGAATATCTGGAAATCCTAATTAGTACAGAGTGATCAGGGGCAGAAGATAATTCAGCTAAGAGAGGAAAGAACAGCCTGGTATCTGAAAAGGATCTAGAATTTAAGACATTTCTCTCCTAACACATCAAAATCCATCAGTCTTTTGTGCAAAAGATGAAGAAACATTACCCCAGAAAAACAGGGTATTGATACAACCACCTGCATGAGGCAACAATCTCAGTTATAACCTTAAAAGGAGAGATTATTCTGGTTTTGGTTATCTCCTGAGAAGACAGAGAAAATTGCAACTTGAAGGCCATTTCAGCCATTCCATAGGCTACGAAGTCCACCAACAGCATCTCCACACAGAGCAACACGAACTCCCGCTTTCTCTACTGGGCTTCAAAGTATTGTCTCCACACTTTACCTACACTTGAAATGGTTTCACATGGATATTATTTTTACCACTCAGTTACTGCTCCACAGACGCCAATGTACAAACACCAGTGTGAAATGACTAATAAAGTGCACATATACACATAAAAGATTTGTTGAATTTATTGAGTTAAATACTGTTACTTTCTAGTAAGGTATGAATTTACTATTCAGAAGGCAGAACCTGCTAATAACCAAATTTTCCTCCATTTTTTCTTACACCCTGTTCGTTTCCAAGAGCCAGTAACACCTACACATTCCACCATACATCAAATGTGAAACTCGCAGTCTGACAAGTTACATTCAGTTTCAATGGCTTTGTTGTAGCTCTCCGGGCACATTTTCTGGGATAGGTGTGGAGAGGTATTAGACCAGAACAGCAAACCCTGCTGACCTACAGACCACTTACCAAACTTCATACACATGAATGCCACAAAATACCTATTGCCCACCTCAGAAAACCACGGAGAAGTGATTCTCAGAACAGCTGCAGAGCAACACCTCCCATGTTGGGGGTGTCGCTGCTTTGGCTTTGGGGCAGGACAGGACACCCAGACAAGACCAGCAGCCCGTTCCTGCCATACCTCCTCCCTGCACCACGGCAATCTCGCTCTGTGTCAGGCAAAGAAGCCACAACTGAATTGCACAAACAGTCTGACTACACCTGGCTACGAGGGGCTGGATTCTCAGGTAAATAATAGCATTTATGTAATTACTCTGACTAGATGCAAGAGTACAGTTAGGGCTTTCTAACCACTACACATACCAAACATGTTTGATATACCATTCGGAAACCTATCCTACAGCTGAATAAACAGTTTTGAAACACGTTACTTTGGCATGACACTATTTTGAAATGCTTCTAGAAGCAACTGCAAACAGTAATGATACTTTGTTCAAAACAGGTTATTTTAAAAGCTCCTCCTTCATCTCAGCACCTTTTAACATTTACACACCACATGTAAACGTGCCCCAATACAGAAGATCATCAAACAAATATCCACTAATCCTTGGCAGCACATACAACTAAAACCAAAACATTTCTCTCCACGGCATTTTAAGAGTTCCAGCATAGAGAGATCAGAGTCCCTCACGTGACTATGAGTTTAAATACCACTAAATTAGTACAGTCCACTGTGCACTTTTCTTCCAACAAACCTATTCTTTACGTTTATTATGCACTAATAATCAGATAAAATAAAAAAGATTAATAGCAAGCCCTTAATTTGTTTTTTATGCCAAAATTGGCATTTCAGATACGAGATACTAGTTCAGTTCTAAGGAGGAACTCAAGCATACGAGGAGAATGACTTAGTACTTATCCAAAGCAAGCGCCAGTTGTCAAACTGACCACGTAGGAATCTCATTTTCACTACTCAAACACGGCCATCCTCCAAACCTGCTCTCCCAGTCTTGTTCACTAAGGACTTTTTATTTTTAAGCAACCAGCGTACGTAACAACCCACCTAAATTAAGAAAACAGATACTGAAAGGCAGCAGGGCCCGCCTAAGCACAGCTCCTGTGCAGCTCTCCCTCCATCGCAGGGCACCCCGGCAGCGGCACAAGGAGGCGGCTGCAGCAGGGCTCCGGGAGAGGGGAGCTCCGGCCGCCCTTTACACCCTCCGCAGCGGCGGCCGCCCAAAGGCCGTGCCCCGCCGGCCCTGCCCGGGCACCGGCAGCCCCAGCTGAGGAGGGGGCTCCCGGCGGCCGCCCCGGCCGGCCTCCCCCGCGGCGGACAGGGTGGGCGCTCCCCGCCTCCGGGCCCCGGGAGGCCGCGGGCAGCGCTGACCGGCCGCCGCCGGGACCCCCGGCCCCCGAGGGCCGCCCGGGAGCCCCGAGAGCGGCTTCAGGCCGCCCGGGGTCCCCCCGCCGCCGCGGAGGGCGGCCTGAGGGGAGGCGGAGGGCGCCCCACCGCGCTCCCTCCCGGCCCAGGAGCCGGGCGGGGGCCCCGCGGCCGGGGTGCCCCCCGTACCCCACGGCCTCTCCTCCCCGTGGCAACCCCCCAGCTGGCACCGCCAGCGTCCCCGGCTCCCCCCTCGTCCTCCCCTGCCCGCCTCGGCCCCTGCCCTGCCCGCTCACCCCGCGTCCCGGCCGCCGCCGCCGCCGCTCTGTCTCTCCCCCGCCCGCACGCAGCCGCCCCGGCGCTGCCGACGCAGCCAACATGGCTGATGGGAGAGTCCGCGCCACGTCAAGGGGCAGAGAGCGGCGGGACGGGACGGGGCGGGCGGAGCTCACCCGGTTACCGGAGCCGCCCTCACCCCCGGCGGTGGATGCAGGGCTCCGCTGCGGCTCGGTTCCCTGCCCGCCGGGGGCTGTTCCCGGAGAATCCTTCGGGTGAAGCTCAGCCGGGCTCCGGGAGTCCTGGGGTTCAGCCTCCGTGTTTCCCCTCTCCCACCGCCTGCACTTACGGCAGCTGTCCGGTCTGGAAGATGGTTTACGTGTTTCTTCGGACTGCCTGGGGGAAAACAAATACATATTGAAATTATATTGCCGGTGGGTTTTAGCCTGAGACAATACTTTATGTCACTTTTACAAATACTTTGAAATATAACACGTTTATTTACTATCTGCACGATAACTTCCACGTAGCCATAACTACAGTTTTGTTCACTTTTTTGTTAGTGTGGTTATCTTTTTTTTTTTTCCCCCCAAACCCAAGTTACAGTGAGGCTTAGGTTTCAGGGCACCTCAGAATCCTTTCACACAAGCCGGCCACAGAAGGCCAGAACAGTAACTTCTGCCTTTCCCGAGATATCTCAGTGCAATGATTTTACTATAGAAGGTATCTTCTGAGGAAAAGGCTCCTTCCTGCTATCATTTGCCCTGATGCTGAGAAAACCATCCTTTTGTGGCTGTGATGAACCGACCTGGACATGGGGCAGGACTGGAAAATTTTCTGCTGACTACCACATCCTCCTTCTCTGCAACTCTGAAAACATGGTTGGTATGACCACCAACCAAATCTAAATGACTAAAACATCTGTATCCTCTTTTCTTATACGTCAAATGTAATTACGATAGAATTTCTATGCCGTAACTACCTCCATTATTGTTTGCCGGTCCTGAAAACATGAGCAGGTAAACAACAGCAGAACTTAAAAGGGAGGGATTTCAAATTTCCACGTCCACAAATCTCACTGCCTTTTGTGGGAGTATTAAGCAGGAGCTTGCCAAGGACACGTAATCTTCTCAGTTTAAAAAGAAAAAAAAAAAAACCCAACAAAACCAAACACACAGAAAAAACCCACCCAACAAAGCCACAACAGGGCAAACCTCAAACAGATGCACAAAAAGCAATTCAGTGTTACAATTTCAAAAGGACTGAAATACTCTGTGAATCCTTTTCAGAAAGTTACACTAAAAAGAGAGGCAAGTCTCAAAGTCAGAACCGTGGGACGAATGCTATAGACAACAAGAGAAAAAGAGGCAACTGACACTTAAAGACACTTAAAAGGGAAGAAGGAAGAACAAGAAAAGTATACTATTCTCAAAGTTCACTACAAATAAAAGGTATACCATATTTTTAATCAGTCATTAGCACAATTAAATTCCATTACATAATAACTCAATCCAGTGCTGTAAACTTCAAGAAATGTCTTGCAGCTGTTACGATGGAGCAAACCACAGACAAAGGCAGGGAGAAGCAAAGAAATAGAACAGAAAATAGGATCCTAACATGATGTATACTCGTTATAAGAAAATACTTCATTATCTCCCACTATTAGAATGTACAGTGAAAGCATTTTGTTTTTCTTAATGCACAATTTTTAGTTTACGTGTTAGGTTTCTTTTTTTAGTCAGTGGTGCATAACCACTGATGGCAACTCACCCTTTCTCTGGAAAAGTACTCTTCCATAACACCTTGGCAGTTGAGAAGAAAGAAGATTAATTTCCAGTTTCTTTTTCCTCTTCCTCCACCGAGTCATCTTTTCCAGCCACTGCACCAGCATTCTTGGTAAAACTTGTTAGGAACAATTTTATTGTCCGTGGAAGACTACCTGTAATAATTAAAACTATGTTACTTTGTTACTTCATTTTAAAAGTATCAATCTGGGAAAAGTAATCTAGAAATAGAAAGTATATTTCAATTATACTTATAGTTTATATACCTTACATATAACTATACTTACCTCTTTTTGTTCACAGCTCTTGACTTCACAACAAATAGAAAAAATAAGTTCTGAATATTACCAAAGTATTAGAAGAGAACTTTTTACAGCTGGACTCACCAAAGTTTTTGTCTTGACCGTTGGTCAGCTTTTCCAGAGATATCACTGTAGTTTTAGGTAAAAGGTTTTATTTCTAGTGGTGGCTGCAGTTGTTGCATACTCAACTAGGACGTTAGATCCGGGTTTCAGAATTGAAACTCCCTGTTATAGGCAGGTGGTTTTGGAAACACCTTAAAACAAACAGAAGCCAATGGAGAGGAGGAGTTAGGGCAGGTGTTTGTTCAGAACGGCTAAAATACAGCCCTGCAGGGGAAAAAAGCATTCCTTTTTTTGAACTTATGTCAGAAGTATTTAGAGCTCCTCTCATCTACTAGATGGACTGCGGGTCGCACTAAGCTGACTTTGCAGGCAGCAGAACAGGAATAATAATATAAGATTAACATTTTGCATAACAGGAATTTCATAACACAGCATTCTCTGCCTGCTTTTTCTCTTAACTGGGAAGCAGCCCGTTTGGCATGTGGATACTCCCACGTAATTAACAGTACTCGGATAAACAGCAACGGGATGAAAACTGGGGCATTGAGCCTTCCACAAGGAGAAGCCTGATCGCATTTGTAGCAAGTAACTGACTTCCACCACCGATCTCAAAGCATTTCAAGGAAGGGAGAAGCATTATCGTTACTGGATGTCGACAGGTAGGACAGAAAATACTAACGGACGAGTTTTAAAGAGCCACTTGCAAAAACTACGGTATATTAAAATGATGGCCTAATAAAACGGGTTGTTGAAGGTTTACACCCCTTCACCACGGCAACAGGCCTGGTTCCACGGGCAGTAAGTCGCCAGAACCACTTCCTGCGCTGCTTTTTGGCCGAATTCCCGTTTATTTCCCTCCCTGGGTTTGCCGGGCAGCCGACACCCCCGCGGCGAGGCCCCGGCTCCGGGCCGGCTGCCTCCCGCCGTTTCCACCTCAGGGCCCCGCCGCCTCTACAGCGCCACCGCCCCCGGCCAGGGCCAGGCCCAGGCGGCCGCCGCAGCTCTCGCGAGAGCAGCCTTCGCCTCACGCCGCCTCCCAGCGAGGCCCGGTCCCGTCAGGCGGCCGCCGCCGCCCGGAGCGGGGTGGACATGGAGCCCGGCGTGGAGGAGCTGATGCCGCGGCTGCTGCCGGTGGATGACTGTGACTTGGCCGAGGACTTCGACCCCACGGTGCCTCCCAGGACGCCCCAGGAGTATCTGAAGCGCGTCCAGTGAGTGGCGGAGCGGGGAAGGAGCCGGGCTCCCGCGGTCCGGGGCGGCCGCTGGCCGGGTCCGCCGCCGTCACCTCCCCGCCACAGCTGGCCCCGGCCCGGCTCGGCGCTGGGGTGCACAGGGACGGCAGTGACCGTGCTACCGCTGTCGGCAGAGAGAGCCGCTTCCCCGGTGCTGTGGGATCCCGGCCGGCACGGGGGCTGAGCCCCTCGGCGAGGCTGCCGCTTCCCCCGGGCCGGCTCGCTGCCCCACAGCCAGCCGCACCTCCCGCGGCCGATGCCGCTCGTTTCCCGCAGAAAGGCGGAGGTCCGGCCCCGGGACCTCCCGAGGCAGGGTCGGATGCGAGCAAGCCTCCAGGAGGCCAGAACCGCCGAGTAGAAACTGGGAATACTCCCATCTTTTACTTCTCCAGTCAAACCTCCTGTAGGGGCGGCCGGTGCAGCCCGTGTTTTCCATACCTGGAAGGTTTCCGCGGTATTTCCGAGACATCCGGCAAATAAACACCGGCTACAGAAAGGGGAAAAAAGTAGCCGCTTGATTTTATTTTGTAGGATTGAAGCAGCTCGATGCCCAGATGTGGTCGTGGCGCAAATAGACCCCAAAAAGTTGAGAAAGAAGCAGACAGTAAACATTTCAGTAAGTTTGAGAGCTTTTACATGTTTTGAGAGGAAAAAAAAAATATAAGGCGAAAGATGTCAATATCATAATGCTTGTACTAATTTTGGGGAGTGGTTGGCATAACTAAATAGCACTGCTGGATTTTAAAAGCATCTACAGAATTAAATTAAATGTCTGGGTTTGAAGAAATTCCCATTCAACTGCTGGCTACCAGTGGGCTTTTTAACTGATTTAAATTGATAATATGCATACTATTTAAAACAGCAGACTGTTTTACTGTCTAACGAAATCAAACGTTGCATTAAATTTCATTAATATTTAACCATAAAACCTGCATAAACTTCAGAATAAAGGCATCTCCATACCTATATTTAGGTTTAAATATATGTCTCGGGCAAGGGTAGTAACTGCAGTGAAGCTTTACTAAAGTTAGATTAAATTCTACTACTACTACTTTCCTTTTTGGTGGAATATTTTATCAGAGCTTTTCTTTACTGCCCAAGCAGATTTCTCTGTTGTGACATTGCCCTGCCAGCTTGGTTTTTAATCGACTTTCAAGTAGTTCCAGAGACCAAGTTTGCATTTCTCTCGTGAAAACTGTAATGTGGAAGTTCACTACTAGATTGCCCAAGAAAAGTTTCTAGTATGACCACGTAACTTCTGGGTGACCATTCTTCTTCGCTTGTCTCACCTCTCTGTAGCGGCATTCTTAAATAGTGTAGAAAGAGTCTTTTTTTTATTTTTTTAAATAACTCTTTCATGCTATTTTTTAAAGAGGTTATGTCTACTTACTGTCAGAATTAATTTCCTAAAAGGTGTTTTTGTGGTCTTTTGTCTTCTTCAACTTGTTATCATCTTGGCAAGTAGAACACCTAAGATTCATAGCATCTGTCCAAGACACGGAAACAGCACCTTGCTTTTTATAAACAGGGAAATTAAGGGAGAATAATTGCTAGAAATAAAACAAAACAAACCCTTAAATAATTCTTTGACAATGCATTTTGAATGCTTAGTTTTCCTTCTTATTTGCATATGAGGAGAGCCAAACAGAAGAAATTTTGTGTAAACCAACTGTTAAATCAGTCATGGATGTGGTCATGAAATTACCTTTCTTCAATGAAGATTTAAAGGATATTGTTTAGCTGATGGCAAACATTTACTGGTTCTCTTGTTCTTAAGGATTCTTCTTATAAAGCTTTCTTTACATTGTAATTATCGCCAGTGTTTTCTTAGATTTCTGGATGTCAGCCTGCTCCTGAAGGATTCTCTCCAACGCTCAAGTGGCAGCAGCAGCAAGTGGCCAATTTCTCAGCTGTTCGTCAGGTACAAACTGGTGTGTGTGAGGGGACTCGCACTGTCCAGATGGAACACATCTGTGCTTTACGTTTCTATCTAGTATAGAAACGTTATGACTTTATGGTAGGACAGATGTTTGTAGGCAAATATTTTAAGTTCTTGGAGAAGAATCGAGTGTATACTCTATGGCTTTCAAATCTCTGATAAAACTCCTGGAAGAGTCATGTTTAAAAAAAAAAAAAAATTTGGTAAAATGTATTTGTAAGGTTGTAGTGTTAACACAGACCTAAATCTTTCCTACTGCGTTTGCAACCTGCTCATAAATAACAGAACAAAAATGGAGAATTGAGCAATCTCTCTCTATTCACAGTCTAAACAGGGAGAAATGCAAAACATAATGAAGATGTGGGTTGAGATCATTTATGACTCCAGTACATGAGCAGCTTGGTTATATTTAATATTAAGAGGCGTGGGAAATAGTAAGCCACTTATGCCTCTACTTGACTTATAGAACATCATAAAATATACTTTTTATACATTTTAAGAATAATGAAGAGCAATTATGGCTAGGATAAAATAACTGTGAAGTTAAACTGTAATTTGGCTTTATTTTAATTACTCAGAGCCTGAACAAGCACAGAAATCACTGGCGGTCACAACATTTGGACAGCAATGTTACTATGGTGAGTAGAATTTGTAAAAGTGCTGGGTTTGGTTTTTTTCAGTCATTAAATCTGTGGTTAATCTTGCTTTACAGTTTAAAGCAATAACTTGTGAATATTATTAAGTCTTTTCTTCGGTGGCTTCAAGATAGCAGTATTTCAGTTTTCATTTATTTTTATTTACTTCAGCCAAAATCGGAGGATGAAGAAGGCTGGAAGAAGTTCTGCCTGGGTGAAAGAGTGTACTCAGAAATAGATGCACTATCTGATAATGAAAATCTAGGAATTGATTACATGAAGGTGAGCGTAGGATTTCTAATTTTCAGCTGCTATTTTCAATAACTGCCAGAATCAGTCCTACTGTTGATTACCACTTTGTGTTAAATAGAAAGTAGGCGAGTCCAGAAAGTCTCATTTTTCTTCCCTTTTAAGTGGAAACTGAGTGAATCAGAGAATGAGTCTACCCCTTCAGTCAAAAAAAAAGTTGAAGAGTTCCTTCATCTGTTATCAGCTAAAACACTTGCTGCTCACTGAACTGAAAAGCTTTCTACATAGTCTGCTTTAGTGTTTTGTTGAATGGTGACTTCTGATGGTTCTCCTCATACATGCTATTCTACAAACATCCACTTCACTGCAAAACTTTAAAAATAAAAGTAAAAGTAAGGTTTAGAGCAAATTTGACTGAACCTTACCTTGAACTTGCTTGAAAGTATTTTTTTAAATGGATTTCAAAGCTCAGAACAGACCTTCAAATCACTGCAGATGTCTGAGCATCACGTTAAAATATTAGTATGTTCTAATATCATAATGTCTGTATTTTCCAACGTGATTATTTGCAGGTCGGCTTTCCCCCTTTGCTAAGTATTGTAAGCAGAATGAATCAGGTAAGCTTACCTCTTAAAATCGCATAGTGACATCGCATAAATCATTATTTCTCATATTCTACCTCTTGCAGAAGACATCTGTTTTTCTCTCCTAGAGTAGGCCATTGTTTGTTACAACTGCTATTTATTGTACACTTACAAGAAAAGCACGTAATCATTCCCTCACCTTCAGCTACAACTTACTAGTGAACACTTATCCTGACTACTTTTAAGAGTGTTTTGTACTTGTAATTTCTCTGTAGAGCATCTAATGTTTTAATTTTTGCTGAGTGCCCCATTAGGTGCTTGACAGTGTCTTAAGATTTCTCATTTAGTATTTTAAGTGCAGTCCTTCAACCTGATTGTGAACTCTTATGTACACTGCAAGGCTAGAAGAATCATGCTTACCTTTCCTTTACTACTGTGTTTCCCATTAGTCACCTTTATACAGAAACAACCAGTCGGTGTCCTGCCTCTTTCCTAATCTGTAGCTACTTATCCGCAACTTTGTTAACACAATTACTTGGTGTTCTATAAAGTTCTTTCCAGGAACTCATGCTTTAACACTTGGGTTACCCTTATATATAACTTCAACTTGGGACGGATACCATATAGTATCACAGTGGATTAGAAATACATAATGTGTGTATTTTTGAAAAGTCACATTGTTTTTTTACATAATATATTCCTTCATGTAGGACAGCAAAACAAAACATTGCAGGTATTGTATTGTCTCTTTCTTTCCTCTTTTGAAGGCAACAGTAACCAGCGTCTTAGAATACCTGATAAGCTGGTTTGGAGAGAAAAAATTTACTCCTGAACTGGTAATTTTTAATTTATTCTAACTACTTGCACATGAATGCATTAAACAAGGGATAAATTGCTCATAGTTTTCTATGAAATTATTTTTTAGTTTCTAAAGAGTTCTGAGAGAGAAGAGGCTCAGACTGCAGCAGCTTTGGTTCTGCCCAGTTCAAAGTGTCAGGGTGCTGCACGCTGCAACCCACACCCCCCTTTTAGTTTGGAGATACATGACTCTGCTGGCAAAGATAGTTTCATCTTTCCACGTGCAGCACAGACCAGAAGGCTTAGCTGCGTTAGTGTGGTGACAAATCAAAGCTAGTAAGACATTCTGATTGACGGGGTACATTAGCGTGGAGTTTGGCCACTAGATTGACTGGCTACGTAATGGCATCGTATCTACAAAAGACCCTGATGGACACATCTCATCTCACTCAGTACCACAAAGCAAAAGAGTAATGAAAAATTATTTCCATAATACTAAACACAACTTCACTATTTTTGAGTCACTTAAAGGCCTTTTGTGTTCTGTCCTTTTCTGTAGGACTGTTTTCTTTTTAACCAATATGCTGCAGAGAATACGCACACTGACTTTTAGTTTATTCCCATAACGAAAGCCACTAGACACTGGAATTAAATTAGGAAGTTACACTGGTAGCAGAAGTTAGGTTTGTAAGAATGCAGTAGCGTTCAGTGAAGTAAAATGCAAAGGACACGTTTTCACAGTGGTACAATTTTTAAAGTTGATCTAACAGCGTTCATTCCACAAAGATCTGACTTGATACATTCACGCTTCACGAATGTCTTTCTACAGTTTATGAAGTTAAAAATTAATAGCTAAGTAATAATCTTAAGATATTACTAAAATAATCCTTCCCTCGGACTTTAATAGTGTAAGCTGTGTTAATTTATATCTTGGCCAGTATTCCAAAAAATATCAGGAAATCCAGGAGTACTGCTCACAAGAAGCTTATCTAGAGGCACAAAATTCTACTGTGTAGTGTCTAATTTGGCTTTCAAACTTTTCAATTCGGGCAGTAGCACTTAAATGCAATTTTGTTTTGAGACTTCCGCTCCAGACCTGCTCTATATAACAAAGACTGCATGAAACTTAAAGGAAATGCTTATAATTATAAGTTTGTTATTTGAATCCACGCAGGGCAGATGGCTTTATGCACTGTTGGCATGCCTTGAAAAACCTTTGCTACCTGAAGCTCACTCCCTTATTCGGCAGCTGGCAAGACGATGCTCAGAAGTCAGAGTACTAGAGGTAAGATTTAATATAGCATTGCGCAAAGGACTTGCTGAATTTAGCAAATTATTAGGAGGAGGATTTTTCAGTTCTTGAAGTCTTGGTACATTTTGAACATTTGTCCTAAGTTTTCTTGGGAATGAAGGGAATAGTACAGGCATGTAGCATGCACGTAACAGCTTTTCCATTTGACACAGGTAACAAAAGAATTGTTATAATATTTATTTCTCTTTCAGGAGAACAAGAATGAGGAACAAATATCAGCTCTGAACTTGATAATCTGCTTAGTTAGCAGGTAATGCAACTAACATACCTGAACCAATAAAGTATGTCCAGAATAAGTGTGTGGTTACTCCTGTCCTAATCTAGATTGTTTAACGTGGACGTCAATTAAAGTATCCCGGGTCTATGTAGCAAATATACTTAGCTAAAAGGACTTAAGATAAACCTAAGAGTAAAGTAAGCGTATTGGTTTCCTCAGATGAGCCCCCTGAACTGCAAAGCTGTAATTATTGTAGAAGCACTAAAAGAAGAGCTAGAAAGCAAGGGGTCTAACAACTCAGAGCAGAGTAAGGAGTATGTTGCATTAGAGGTTTCTTACCACCATATTCCACTTCTCTCCACCAGGTACTTCGATCAACGTGACTTGGCTGATGAGCCTCCCTAGACTGTTTCGAGAATATCAAGTATTTTGCATTGCAATAGTATGAACAGGATTATGAGAGTTCACAGCAAGACACTGCACTGTTCAGACCTGAAGTACTATACAACCCCTTCAGATCATCCTCAAAATAACACATTTGGGACAGCTATGAGTAACTTCAGCTGAGCTTTAGCATGAGATTGTCAATGTCTCCAGTATCATCATCACCATCATTGTAAAGTGGTCAATGAAGTGTCTGGCATCATCTCTCAAGCTCCTATCTCTGTAAACTACATTCCTAGTTGGAAATTTCTACCACCTAAGTAATCCTGTGGACACTGCTATTAGGTGAAGTCTGAGGTTACATTACAAATGATAGTTCTTTATCTAGTACCCAACCATTGAGGGCTTTTTTAATAAAAGCATTTTAAAGAACGTTCTTAAATGTTAGGGCTTTTCTCATTCTTCATACTATTTAACAGCAGCCTTACTGTAGAAATCTACACAACTAGGACTGAATGTGGTTTTTTCAAGCTTTGGTTCCTGAGCTTAAGCTCTGCTAAGCAGTTCACCTATAGCCAATAAGTTACTGAAACAATTTTAGTAAAACATAAACACTTCCTGAGTATTAATACTATTTTTTAGTAAACAGTTGCAGAACCAGTGAAAATTACAGAGCTGTACTCAATGCTTTTAATAGAAGCATTTGTTAAACAGAATGAGCAAGTTTGTTTTCTCTATGCTCTTAACAAATACAGTAGCTCACCTATTTATATATTTAGCATGGAGTGCTTCACCAAGAGTATCAGCATCTGCTTGGTACATACACGACTCCCTCTGGTTTTATTTATCTTCAACAATTAAAAAACCATGTTAAAGGAACTATGAATTCTGCTGACAGCAGCAAATTCATACAGTGTATTAAATGACACCTGCTTTCTTTATATTGTAGAATTTAAGTCCCTCCCCTCGCTATTAAAAATCATCATTAACCACAACCAGTTATTGATAAGCCTTTATGGTAGTCTTAACTGTCAAGCGAAAAATCAAAGTGAATTACAGTAACTACTAGAGTTAATTCTGGAGATGCAAGTAACAATGATTCTGTAATGTAATGTCCATCTGTTAGACACACAGTCCCAGTTATTTCTAGTCTCTTTAATTACATTTCAGCATGTTGAAAGCAGGATGAGTTGGCAACTGAAGAACCTATGAAACCCAAAAATACTAGCTAATTCTCTAGCCCTACAACTTCAGACAAATCCCAGTTATAAAGGTGAACAACCACCACAGCCTTATTATAAACCACCAGTGTAAGAACCCAGTGTTTCCATCAGTCAAACAGCTGATCCCTGCCGAGTATCGTACCACTGTAGTTACTTTCATCTTTGCCAGTTCTATAACCAGTGGGACAGAGTCCTGCTCTACATGTTTCCTAGAACTGTCAAGTTATTCAGCTACAACTAACCTGAACTAGCATTCACGGTGCGTGAAAAAGATCAGAATTTGGTCACATCTTAAGCTCAAGTACAATAACCTCCTGGTTATCACGTTCATATTCTACAGCCTGTAACAGCTATTGAGAAGAGGCTTGAGCCATTACAAACTTCAGACCTTCCCTAGAGCTTAGGGAAGAACAGCCTCCAGTGTTCTTGCCCACCGTGCAGCTGGAGAACATACGCTTTTCCCAACACAGGAGGTAGTTACAACAATCAAAGGTGCTATTTTAACGTTAGCTTTTCCAGTTAGCCTGTTATTTACTGGTCTGAGAGTAGAAACTGAATCACTATCACAAGGCATTCTCACTCTTCTGAATAAACACTGTGAGTTTCTCTCATGATTCACTTGAAAGTATAAAGCCTGAACCTGCCGACAGAAAAGTCTTAACAGTAAAATTCATTAAAAGTTTTAACAAGATGTTTTCATGCTTACCTACAGCAAGATATGTATTGTTACACAAATCTTGTAACAAGCAGTATCTAGCAAACCCCAATGTCCTCAAGAGTCTTGGTGGTGTCTTTATAGCTTCTTGCAGGCCTAATCATCTTCCTGCACACACTCATTACAGAAGTGAGCTGTAGCTAGCAATTAAAAACAATTACGTTAATATTAAGTTTATGCACAACAAGCTAAAACAAATTTCTTTTTGGCCAATACAGATGACCTTCACTGTAAAATTATTCTGACACAAAAACCAGCTGCTAATTTTTGGGCAGTAGGAGAAAGTGTTCAACTACATGTAAGTAAGTTCTCTTTTCCACTGCTCCGTATCATTCTTACAAAGGAACTAACCCTCCACTGAACACCATTACTGAAGGCTGTTGGTTCCTGTGCCCATGGCTTCCTCAGAATAATACAAAAGCACTTGCTGCCTCCCAGCTGAGAGTGAATTGGGCATTCACATTAGGTGACACAAACCACATTAGTTTCTTATTCCAATTTAGTCTTGGTCAGGCTTTTACTCTGCCCTCAAAGCATGCTTCTGGTCTTCCATATGTGCTGGTTTGGTAATTTAAATATTTTCCTGAAAACTTTTGGGTAGACACTTTTTACCATGTGGAGTTAATACCTTGGTATAGAATAGATTTCATACCAAGATGCAAGGATAGTGTTATTTTGATGAACATTTATTATGTATTTTGGAATTGTGCTGCACACTGCTATAATTTACAAGCTACACACAAAGCTGAACCAAGATACTGAATCCACAGACAAAGGGTTTTTAAGGTAGATACCCAGATTTGAATGTGCTCTACATCTTCTGTATCATCACCTGAAATTTACCTGCAAAGAAAAAGCAAAGTCAGATCAAAGGGTGACCATTAGACCTTGTTGTTCCAAGGAATTATTTTCTTGTAATCATTTTGTTAAAAGAAATAGTAAGGAACATTTCAATCTTACAGTTTAATTGTGAACAACCTAGCTATTATTTAAATTTAGCAGTTAAATTTAACTCCAAATGAACAGCTTTTTCTTTTCTTTTTTTTCTTTAAGCTGATCCATGTTCCCACATCACAACAGTCAGCTAAATTCAAAATTCATGCAAAGTTTGTGGAAATTTTTAAATCCACCTTAAGCAGCTTGGGTAGTTACCATTGACTTCACTTACTAAGAAACTTAGTGACTTCTCTAGAGAAAGAGCATGTATCTACCTGGTTTGATCTTCACTTGTTCAAATAGCCTTCTGGATGTACACCCATATGCATCTGATGCTTCCAAATGTAAATACAACTTTTTAGCTTTGCTTTCCACTCAGTGTCATGGAGGTTCACCCTCTGTCAGTATTTTCTACACACTGAAGTATTTAGTGACAAGCCATAGCCTGAAGTTCATACTGACTCCTACAGCCCAGCGGCTGCAAACTAATCCCACCTTGATAAACGCTTATAGAGTGATGAAATCAGTAAGGAAGTTACCAAATGAGCTAAAAACTGAATAATTCTGAGAACTACTTACATGCTGGCATTGATGAAACTTCAGCTGTTACAATACTCTTTATTCCCAAATTCGATAGGCCTCCTCTGATTAGTCCACAGGTAAATGCTAAATACTAAATATAAAGTTGCACTTTTATTAAAAGTGTCAAGGGTGAAGCTTGTTACTAAAGATTGAGACTAAGTACTCTAGAACAAGACTTAACACTTGGACAATATAAAACTATGGAGGTTTTGTTCATGTGCTTGAGAGACTTCTTCATGTCTCTAATAGATGAAAGTTCTGGTATTTGGTACAGCGGAGCTCACAATACAGGTTTCTGTTGTTAGAGGCACTACCTCGAGTCACTTGTTTCTACTTCCATTAAACCTGTAGGAACTTAATATCCTTAAACCAATTATTCCCAAGACTTGGCTGAAATGAGCAGGTGGTATTTAAGTCAACGAAAGAGAAACAGTCCGAGACGGCATTCTCACACAGGCCTCATCTTAGAATACAAGGGCCTGCAGATATTTAGAGTATCTGTTGCAAAACAGAAGAAACATCTCACCAAACATAAAAAAATTCAAAGAACAGTAGCCTGCAATTGCAATGACTAAGACGACCAAGAATTAAGAAACCATAAAATGGAACTGAATGCCCCATTTCTTACATCCCCCTGAACCCAAGTGCTTTATAAGAGCTTCTGCAGAGGCACTGATTTTACTTACCCTAACTCAGTATCTACACTCAAAACTATTTTTAATTGGTGGAAGATCTTTCTGAATGTTCATATAATCTCAGAAGCTTGTTCTAGGTAACAAATAGCAACTCCCAAATGAGTTTCGGAAATTTTAAAAAAGCTTCTGAAAGCACATGCTTTCCAAAGCAAAAGAATTTGTGTGATAGCGGCAGATGGTGGCAGCTCCTACCACCAAGTAACTCAAACACAACAGCAGCAAGTTTCGCAATGACTGTGACCATTTCTTGAACCATAAATCAAATCCGCTGTTCCGAAACATGGTGTATTTCTAAAAAGCACAGGTTTTGGAGACTAAACTTTAGCTGCCCTTTTGAAGAGTTTGTATTCATTCAATTACAAAATTTAAAGTTGTTATTAATAGATCAAGATAATTCAAACCAAACTGGTAGATCCCAAGAATAAAACTGAAGGGTACCTTTGGTGCATGTTCTAAATACTGCTTTCCTGCAGACATTTGTGTCAAGAGACGAAATTTATTGTCTTGAAGGACATAAATACCCTGTTTTAGAAAAAAAAAAAAAAAAGGTTTTTTAGTTGAATATGCAGTTGAATACGAAGGGATTTGATTTGTAGATACAACCGTTCTCAGGTTGAAAAATGAAGTTTTAGATTTGCAATTTAAGTTTAAATTTAAGTTTAAACTGTATTATTTGCTTACATGAAATATCAAAATAAAAGATACTTAATTGTGAGTTTACAAAACCCCTAGATAATATTACCAGTTAATCCTAAAAAAATGTTCATTTACATTCTTCTTGTAAGAGTCCTTCCAGTGCTCAGAAACAATAGTTCCATATTAGAAAGTCTTTGTTAATGTATCAAGTACACGCTGATTTTTTACATTCAAATCTTAAATCTTCATTTGGTATGCAATTCACTATTCTTATTCTCAAATTTCATGAGAACTGTCTTCTTTGATAGTGATACAGGCAACAACACCCAGCAAATGATCAAATTAAAAGTCTAGTGTTTTCTACATTACAATTTTGTGCCACAATATGCATTTTAATAAACTAAATATGAACACAGTATAGTTTCATCTACACCTGTCATTTTAATTTCTTTGCTAATGACTGTGCTACTTTGGAACTTCATAGCCCTCGAAATCAAATTAAGGCTGTGTATACAATTGAGACCTAAGCTCAATACAGCAGCTTTCCTTGAATTCAAAAACATATTTCTAAGGTAATTATTATCTGTTAAAGTTATTACTTGATAAATAGCTCATTGAAAAATATAACATATTTTATTTGGCACAATCTTTGTACAAATTCTCTTGCTCCTACTCTGATACAACAGGAAAATGGCCATAAGAAACTAAGTCATCCAAAAGCAAAAAGATTTTTTATTCTAGTAAAATGCGTCCTTAAATTATTTTGATCTTGCTTTAAGAACGGTGGCTGTTGATACAGGAAAGGACATAGATATCAACATGCAAATTTGAGAAGTTTTTCAGATGATTCTTATACAAGTACATTCAATAAAATCCAACTAAGGCTCTCAACTGCTGAGAACTGTAAAAATTCTCAAAAAAAACCCAACAAACTTCAAAGGAGCCATTCTATTTAAATAGATGTTGCACCAGCAATATCACTTTCTCACACTAGTTTTCTACTAAAATTTATTGAGAGATACATAGAAAAGTTCCTGTTTAAGTATTAACTGTAACCAGTACTGTCCTGTCAGTTTCTAACTCTGCAACAGCATATAGGAAATTCAAAGCATTTAGTCTTTTCAAACAGGGCAGCAATAAAGACATCACAAGCAATTATTAAATTGTATTCTGAAGCTACGTGCTAACATGAACCTTAAAATTCTGCTTTTTAAACAAAACAAATAAGGAACATTTTGGGTTTCTTATCAGGTAATTAATTCTAGTGCAAGAAAAACAAAAAAAGCACTAGTAACTCACAACTGTCACTGATTTTGTAAGTTAAATCTTATTCTACAGCATTAGTACCTGATGATTAGTCCTTAGGTTATCTATTTGTTTTTTGAATACAGTTGTCCAAAAATCTTTACAAATGAACTTCATAATATCTAATTCATCCTTGAACCTGGCAGTATCTTTTGTGAACCTAAGAGATAAGCGAGAAATATATCAATAATGAAGGTACACGCAACTTGACCAATTAAACAGAAAAAGAAAATACAAAATAATGGTACTATGCAACATTATTTTTGAGGCTGTTAGAGAAATTAGTTTTCCAACCATTGTACAGTATCATTCTAGCATCACTCTGCATTCATCAAGTATTTTAACTTAAGAGCAACACAGTGTTATCTTAATACCTGCAATGTGACAACAGAATAAATGATTTTAACTATATGATTATTAAAGACAATTGAAGTACAAAAAGATGCAAAGCACTCCATCAGTTTTATCTTCAACTAAACGTCTAAGGAGAAGACAAACAAAAAGCTCACACCTATACTACTGCTTGGAAGGAGTCCTTTAAATATGCAAAAAAGCACTATCACATAGGAACAAACACGTAAAACTTGTTCCCATTTCTCAAAAAGGGACCTCCTTCTCTTGGTTATTTCAGAATCCTTGCTCTTTATCCTCCTTGAGGGTCTTTATCTGGCACTACAGCACCACTTTGTTCAAGGAAAGCATGACTTCAGAAGCTCAAGAGTGTTCACACGACCTCAGAACAAGGGCGCTGAAGTTGGATGTGCAGCAAGTCATTCTGCACTCCCAAAGGGCCTGGGGAAACAAGGAAGAAATGTGCCCTGTCGCAAAGGTCCAAGGACTGAGAGCGCTTCAGAAAAATGAAATAGAGTAACCAACTATAAAATTACATTTAAGAAAGAAATTTGAAAGAGAAGAAAATCACAAAACGTACCAGAAGTAGGAAACATGCAAAAGTAGGTCTAAAAAAAGCGCAACTAAAAGAATTGTAAGTATTAAAAGTAACCATATACCCTGACTCAGTTGTCATGACGGAAAGCACTGGCAAAATACATACTCCAAAACTGTCCAGTGGTATTCAAGCACGGGTCCCCGCAAGAAAGAGAGGATGCCAGGACGTTTAGTAAGAGAAACACATCCGCAGCGTAACCCTCTGTCCACCCAAACCAGCGGGCAGCTTCCCACCCAGCGGTCGAACGCCCCCGGCCCCGGGGAAGAAGGGTGGTGGAGCCTGGCCGGGCAGAGGCGGGGGAAGACCCCCGAGGAGGAGCAACGCCCGCCAGTCCCGGGAGCGGGCAGAGGGTCGGAGGACTCACCTCTCGATGAGCCCCTGCCCGACACGGAAGCCCATGCTCTCCAGCTTGGTGGTGCACCGGCCGTTCTCCTGCAAGACACAAGGCGCCGCCGCCGCTGCTGCTTTACCCCCGCCGCTACCGGGCGGCCCCCCGAAGGCGGCCCCGGCCCCGCTCACTCACCCCTTCGCCCTGCTCGGCGGCGCGGTACAGCCCCGCCACCATCTCGTTGTGCAGCAGCAAGAAGAGCGCCTCGTCCGCCATCTCCGCTCCGCAGCGGGGATACCCCCCGCCTCCTCCTCCTCCTCACCACCACCCGCCCGGCGCCGCCGCACCGGCCAGCTGCCGCCGGGCCCCGACGCCGCCGCCGCACCGCCTCTTCCGGCCCCGGTCAGCAGCTGATGCTCCCGGTCGAGGCGGAGCGCCGGCCTGACTGGTTCTCCTCGCCGGCGAACCCCTCAGCGTTCCCGCCCCGTCGCCTGGGGAAGGCCTCCCGCGGGCGGAAGCCTCTCCTGAGGCGGGCCTTTTACTTCCCGAGCCCGCTGCCTCGGGCCATGGCGCGAAGCGGGTGAAGCGACGGGGGGCCGGAGCTGGGGAGCTGCCCCCCCCCCCCCCTTCCCGTACTGCTGGGGGTTGAAATGGGGTGCGGGGGGGATCGGGGGTCTTTTATCGCCTCCGGGAGGCTACGCGTTCATTCGCTATTCCCTGCCGCTGTGAGGCGGAGGCGGGTTCCGCGCCGGCGGAGGCACACCCCCGCCTCTCCACAGGAACGGCGCCGGCTGCCCCGGTGGGGCGGAGCCGCGGCTGAACACCTGGCCGGCGCCAGGAGTAACGTCCCGTAACGGCGTTTTACAGCCGCCAAAGGGGGAGCCGCCTGGCGGAGCACAACCCACCCGGCTTCGGGTGACGGGCGGCCGCCAGGCACCACCGCGGCGCCGCAGCCATTCACCGGCCCGCGCGCCAGCCCTCAGTAACGCCCGCGCCAATTGGCTGGCCTGGCGCGGCGGCCTCCGTAGAGGAACGGTAATTGGCCTCCGCCGCACACGTGCGGGTCCGCCAGCCCCAAAGGAGAGTAGGTAAAGTAGGATGTGTCCCGCATGGGCGGGAATAAACGTCCTCGGGGTGGCTTTCTGATTGGGCTGCGGGAAAAATGACGCCTTGAGTTCTCATTAGCTCTGAGCGATGTCAATCCTTCGGTGGATCCACAGGGCTTGGCAGGCCGAGGCTCCCGCTAATTGGTCAGCCGGGATGCCAATCTGCCTGCTTGCCCTGATGATTGGCGGGTGCCGACTCGGCGGGGCGGGCCATTTCCTCTGGTGGCCGCTTATTGGCGGTCGGAGGGAGCCACCGAGGGGCTATTGGCTGCGGCCTCCCAGCCCGCGGCCGCCGGCGTGGTGGGCGGGACCCTCTTCCCCCCGCCCGTTACCCAGCGGTGCCTTGCGCTGGGCCCCGGCTAGGCCGCGCTGCGGGCGGGATGGCGGTGGCGGTGCGCGCGCTTCAGGAGCAACTGGAGAAGGCCAAGGAGAGCCTCAAGCACGTGGACGAGAACATCCGCAAGCTCACGGGACGGGACCCCAACGATGTGAGGTGCGGTGGGGGGAACGGCCCGGTGGGGGGGATGGGGGATGCCTGAGGAGCGGCCAGGCCGGAGCGAGGGGAGCTGGCGTGTCCCCTGTGGGAGCGGGGTGTGAAGGGGGGAGAGGCTGTCGCGCCCTTCCCCGGTCCGTCCGGTGTGCCCGTGGTGGTGCGGGTAGGGGTGGAACACAAGCGTGGGGGTGCGTGAGAGAATGGTCGTGGCCGCGGGCACTTCGGCCGGGGGAGCCGCAGCGGCCCGGGGAGGCTCCTTGTAGCGGCTGACGGTGGGGGGCGGGAGCAGGTAGCGCTAACGGTGCCCGCTGTCTCTTGCAGGCCCCCTCAAAACAGACTGCTAGCCCTCTCAGGCCCTGGTGGAGGTAGAGGGCGTGGGAGCTTGTTGCTGAGGTAAGGAGCTGCGGGCGGCGGGGGTTCTTCCAGCCCTGCACCCGGGCATTGGTTCGCAGTCCTTGCACTGGGGTGTTTTGTGTTTCTCCTCCCGTTGCTCGTCGTGTTGCCGTTTCACTCCTCAGGCACCGAAGCCGGCCTACAGGGTGTGTGGGGTTTTGTATCGCTGCCTGAAGTGTAAAGTACCTTCTCCTTGTGGGTCATAACAAGTTTAAACTGGTCGTTTCTCCTCATCCTTTCAGCTATTAGCCTGAAAAATAAGGAGAAGTGTCAAAGTTAAGGGAGGTGTTATGTGGTACCTGGGACCTTATAAAATCATTCAAAATCAATCTTTTGGTAATTAAGAAACTGGTAGCTTTTCCAGAAAGTTGAAGCTGACAAGAATTTTAAAACACATGTAGCTTAAACCTCTAATGTTTTTCTGTGGGTTTTCCTTTTCTTTTTTTTTTTTTTCCTTTCTCCTTTTCCTCCCTTCCCCAAGTAGAATGAAAATGTCAATTGTTGTTCAGTAGTTCATTGTTAATGAAGTATGTAGGGGATTTTTTTGTTGAATTTCGGTATTAAACTGCTGGTTAAAGCTTAATGTATCTTGAAAACTATTGCGAATATGAACGCTTGAACATAATGGGGCTGCTTGATTTAGTGTAGCTGGTCAATCAAATAAGTGCAGAAATTCAAGTTTAAATTAGTTGGTCCACAAGCAGTATGTTTAATCACTTTATTGGACTAGTAACAGTAAATGATGATAGAGCTGAGGAAAATTTATTGTTACATCATGACCACAAAGCCAAAATCCAGTTTGATTGTGCAGGTTTAAGGTGGACCTGGGTTAGTTTAACTTGTTCTGAGATCACAAGTGTTTTCTTTCTAGGCGTGGATTCTCGGATAGTGGAGGAGGACCCCCAGCCAAACAGAGGGATCTTGAAGGGGCATCCAGTAGGTGGGTGCAAAAACTGGTGGAGAGAGCTTGCTTTATCTGAATGAGAATTGATAGTATTAAACTTAGAAAGCTCAGATTCAATAACTGTTAATAACTGATGACTTTCACTGTCTTCTTCAGAGATTACATATTCAAGATTTGTTGGAAATGTATTTGGATGATAGCAATTAACTGTGGTGAATTATTTTTTTTTTCTTCTATACCTTATAGCAATGTAAAGATTAGAGCAATAATACCAAGATAGAGCAATATGAAGGTTCTTGGAATTTTCTGGTTTGCTTGGTGTACAGTTTGCTATATTATATTCTGCTTAGTAGCCCAGATTTGTTTTACAGGAGGCACAAACTGAATTATGACTGAGGCCTCCTGTTCAATAAATCGAATGTGCACAGACTGACAATAGACTCAGATTCTGAGCTCTCACATTTGGATGCAGATCTGTCAGATGAGACTGATCACAGTGAGCTTCGTTCTATGGGCACTTACATGTAGTGGTATTTCTTGACTAAAGCAAGGCTTGCTTTTGAATTTTTGAGTTAACACAAAATGAATACTGTCAAACGGCTTTACTGGTAGTAAAGTGCTGTACCACAAAGCTGAGAGAGAAAGCTGAAAATAACTTTTGTGTAACACACTGCCTAGTTACTCTTTGTTAAAGCCTCAGTTCATCCAAGTTCTCAGGTCTTAAGCGCTCTGTCCCCCCCCCACCCGTTTTCTTGATATTTGGCATAAATAGCATTTCCCGTTTGAAAAATCATACCAACCTGTATATCTTCATGCATTTAAATCTGTCTCACAATCCTTTTATATGGGTAGCCATTTCAGAGATTCTGGAAAAAGAAAAGTGCAAACATTAAAACAGAAAAATAAATTCCAAAGGTATTCAAAAAAGTCAAATACAGTAGTAATGTGGGCTCTTCTTTTACTTTACTGTTCAAGTTGTATTAAACTGTTTTCTCTCACTGATTTTTACCAACAGTAGGTTCTGTCTGTAAAATTCTTCTTACTGGTCACTGGAACAGTGGGGAGATTTTTACTGGAAGCGTTGGTTCTTCTGACTGGATATGCAGACTTGTATTTTTCTCATGTTAGAACAGGTGCTGTCCTAAATATGTCTTGTCTAGTGACCACTAATGCTTTTTCTTCCTCAGGCTGGGCGGAGAACGTCGGACAAGAAGAGAATCACGCCAAGAAAGCGACGGAGAGGATGATGATATTAAAAAGGTAATACATGATAAATGGAGCTGTGCAGAAAGAAACCTACTTATCTGGAACATGAACTAAGTAGTTTGTTTTTCTTTGTTTTAGCCAACGTTGCCATCTTCTGTTGTGGCTACCTCCAAAGAGCGAACACGTCGAGACCTTATACAAGATCAAAATATGGATGAGAAAGGAAAACAAAGGTATGCAGAAATCTCTTTAAGCACTAGCATGGTACTTCTGAGTGCTAGGATAGGAAGTAGCTTCAGAATTAAAGAGTATTACACAGGTGCTATTATGTATCAAAAGTGATGTTGAAGAGGTACCATAATGTTATAAAATTTATTTTAAAACATATTTTCTCAAAATACTTCACAGTAGTAACAACACATGGTTCATTTCATGTAACTGAGAGGGGTTTTGCTTCTCAGGCCACGTACAGGAATAGATTTGCTGGTGCTATTGTAACTGGTGGTCTTTGAGTCAGACAAATATATCACTTCATTGGTTACTTAACAGTTTGGACTGTTACAACTGTCTTGGTACATCACTTATTTTGTCGGTTGAAGGAGGCTTTTGGGTGTGGGTTTTTCCTTTTTTTTTTTTGTTTTGTTTTTGTTTTGGTTTTTTTTTGTTTGTTTTTTGTTTGTTTGGGTTTTTTTTGTTTTTTTGTGGTTGTTTTTTTTTATGCAGTAGTTCCATCGTGTTTCTTTTCTCTTTTTACGTCTGGGCTCATTATCGTATGTACAGTCAGACCTTCCTTTTGCTGGCTTCTTTTTAGATTCCTCCAATGTTTATCTCCTTTTTTCCTATATTTAATTTGTCAGGGTACCTTATAAAAATTCTTGCTGAAATGCAGCTCTATTGGAAAGAGGTGTTGGTTAAGCAAATTTGCAACTGTGTCCAGCCTCTTGGACTGCATCCCCTGCAGTCTGCGGCTCACCGGGTGCAATAATACTCCATACCTCAAATAAGTAGAAGAATGAGAGCTGGAATAAGGAACCATAGAGAGCTTCTCTAATAAGAACCACAGATAATTTAGCACAGGAAAGGCACTTTGCTTGCTTTTACAGTTACAGCACCACTAACAGGCTGCTGTTGCTTTCATCACTAGTTTCCAACTGCTTTCCTCCCAGAAAGACTTTCAAGATTCTTAGTGGACCTCCCAGAGCTTCAGCCACTAAAAGTTTGTTTCCTCAGAATTGTTTTGCACTTCAGTAGTCTTCTGGACTAGATGAGAAAACCAGTATCGATCTCTGGGACTTCTGGTAGAAAGAGCCTCTTTTTAAGAGGACAGCATCCACTGAATTCTTGATTTTGCTCAGTATCTTCTGGGATGTCATTCATATACAAACACACTTTGAGTAATCTCTAGCTCTCAATTCTTTATTTGTTCCTATTTCTGCTGTTTAATATACAAGTACCTTTACCTTTCCATATCAGGTTTGTACCACTGTAGTAGAGTGGTACTGAGTGAAGAGAGTAGCATTTCTTTTCTCTCTTAAGTGGGTAAAAGTCCAAGGCGAATAAGAGAATCTACCTCTTGCTGTAAAGGCTTAATTTGGGATTAAATGGAAGGAAAGAAAAGGTAGTGAAATTCAAGAAGTTAGTTCTTGTTCAGAAGAAAGGAATTCCTTAAAGAATTTTACTTATTTAAGCTTTCTCAAACACCGCTTAATTGGATGAGAGCAATTCTGGTTTCATCCCACAGTGCAGTGCCTCATTGTAGAAGATAGTGTTATGCACACTGTGAAAGATAAGCTTTCGCTCCTCTGTGGCTCCATTTCTCCTTAGTCCCCTGAGCCAGGCAGGAAGGGGGAGTATGCTTTTCAGAAAGACCAATGACCTTCCAGTTCCTTATTGGTGGCTCACACTGTATTTAATCAACCTTTTCTTCAGTACTCTCTGCTTTTGAATTTTTTATTTTTTTTTTAATATTGCCTGTGTGTCATTATTTCCAGATGTAAAATGTGCAGGCTTCCAATTTTCCCAGTGCTAACTGCTATATTATGGATAAGGGCTATGTCTTACTCTTAAACAGAATATGATATGTCACTGTAAATATATCCTTGACTGTCGGCACAGTCAACATGTGTTCTATTGCTAATGGCCTTGAGTAATACTGAGCCTTTAAAAATAAACACCTCTAAGGTGCAAAGTTTCTCTGACTGTTTATGCAAACAAAAATCTTATACTTGGACTGAATCTCAACCTTCTTTTTTTGTTTTTATTCAGGAATCGACGTATATTTGGCTTGTTGATGGGCACACTTCAAAAATTTAAGCAGGAGTCCACAGTTGCTACTGAAAGGGTACTTATTTTTAGTTCTATCAGATTGTAAATAATAAAGCAAAATTGTGTGGTTAAGCTGCTTCAAATAGGAATGAAAATTCCCCACAGTGTAGGTTGCAGGTGCAACAAATGGGTAAGAGTGCATGTAGGTTTTTGTTTGGTATGGGTTAGTGAAATTGGGGTGGGAGGCAGGAAAGGGACTCTACCAATTTGACAACTTTACAACACTATTTCTGACCATTGCAGAAGGGAAGAGGCAACGTTTTGTTGATTGGTTTTTTTAATTGTTGTACAACTTCAAAACATGTAAAACACAAAATAGTTTATCTTTTTTTTTTTCTTGGTTACATTTTTTGGGGATCATTCCAAAGTAAATGGAATTTAATCAGGTAACTATTTAATAAGCCCACACTGATGCGTTCCAGATGTTTAAATTATAACCCAGTATACAGAAATGTATGGTTGTATTATGCTATCTGTTTGACTACAGATGGCTTCCCCCTCCCAGTATAGATATCAAGAGTTCCTGTTTTTAGTAAATGGATCTCTGATTGTACTGAAGTGAAGGCTTTGCATAGTTCAGTGGTAACTTCAAAAAACTTGTATAGGGGATGGTGGTAATGTTATTCCTAGTATGCCATTTGAAATAGTGGAGGGTATGGTGTTTGTTTACTGTTGCCCTAAATGGGTTATTCAGTTAATTCTAACAACCTTTAGATTACAAACAGCATTTGAAAGTTCTACTTTCAGCAGTCCGGTGGAAGCAGATACAAAGTCTTTAAACTTAAAGCCTTTTCTGTGTAGCGTTAGCGCAGCTGGCTTCCAGTGTTGGTATTGATTGCAGATTCAGTATTTGGATATCCTGCTGTTTTATCTAACCTGTCATGTAGCACGTGAGAAAGGACCAAAGTTCTCTGTTGCCTGCTTGCCTTTAGAACAAGAAACTATTGATTAGGATGGTCTAGAAACATGGAGTCCCTGTCTGATTTATATTAGTATGTGTTTGCATTAAGAGAGTTTGAGGAGTTACTGCTCTTTGCAAAATTTACCTGAGAGTTTGTATAGACATTGTTCTCCTCAAACATAAAACTTCATACATAAAAATTTCTCTTATATATAAAACTATATATCAAAGTAGAGGCCTAAGGAATTTTATGATGCAGCTATTTTTTTGTCTGGGCAGTAAACTGTATTTTTTTTTCATAGACAACTATTATACAATAGAAGCATATTGCTGTCTAGGACATAGAAACAGGGCATTTCTGGATTGCAGTAATATATCTAATTAGCAATGAAGTATGGAAGAGTACTGTGCTGGAATTATTTGCAATGTAATTTGTTTTGCTGGTCACAAATGCCAGTCTGCAGTCCTTAATTTGCCTCTGGGGACGCTGATTTCTCTTTCTTCCGAGTGGAATACCTAAATCCATTTCTTTCTTTTTTTTTTTCTGCTGTTGCGGAAACAAAACATGTTGAAGTTTGTATTGAAAATTCAAATCCAAATTGAATGATAGAATAGCAGACAGAAAACCACAGAGGCCCATAATTTTATAGCTAACCCACAAAAAAATAGGTGCCAGCAAGCAATGACACTCTTCTTCCATTACCTGTAACTTAGGAGATATTTCTTAATGTGTTTTTAAGAATGCCTTTGGTGTAAATAATTCAAAATTTTAATTGGACCAAACTAGAACACTTTCTTGATTTACAAAAATAATACAAGATACTTCTTTATTTATCTTAGCAAAAGAGACGTCAAGAAATTGAACAAAAACTTGAAGTGCAGGCAGAGGAAGAAAGAAAGCAAGTTGAAAACGAAAGGCGAGAACTGTTTGAAGAAAGACGTGCTAAACAGACAGAGCTGCGGTTACTGGAGCAAAAGGTTGAGCTTGCTCAGTTGGTGAGTTTTAGTTTTGTTCTTTATCTTTGTCTTGTTTGAACAATTCTTCTGTATCTTAGGGTTATTTTCTTTCATTTCTCAGCAAGAAGAATGGAATGAACATAACGCTAAAATAATTAAATACATAAGAACGAAGACAAAACCCCACTTATTCTACATACCTGGCAGAATGTGTCCTGCTACACAGAAGTTGATGGAAGAGTCACAGAAAAAGATGAATGGTAAGTGGCTTTGGTGATACAAAGGCCCTTGTTCTTGTCTCCCTCTGATGTTTGCTGTACAAGTTTCCTTTAAGTCTCTCTGCTTAAATACATGAATTTCATGGTTAGGAAAAACTGTATGTTCTTGCACGGGTGTTCATCATAAGTGAAACCTTACTCTTTCAGTGACTTATTTTTATATTGGATGTGCTTTGATTCTCTTACAAGAAGTCAAAAGAGGTGTATGAATAATCTCAGAGGTATGTGCTTAAAACGTAGTCCTTTATATCAGCTTTAGTACCCAGATGTATGTCACTGCAGCAGCTTCGTTTTTGCGAAGGTAGATTTTGTGGATTGAAGACCCAAGAAAATGCAGGTTTTTATAAAGGAACGGAGAAGCGTTTTCTTAAGCACAGCATTAGAACTTTTTCGTTTTACCCTAATGTGTGTTCATTTCTGTTTCACAGGATGACTATATTTTTATTTTGGAAAACAATTTAAAATACTGCAGTCGATGGTAGTCCTGCTGCTCTTTTTTATTAAACTGAGAAAGTATTGGGTTTTTTTTTTTTTCTTAAGGAGCTCATCATCATTGTGTGTGGTTGGGGGGTAAGAGGAGCTGGCTCATCTGTCTGAATACCTTACGTTATTTAAGCTTTCTTAATACCTAACCAGCTTTTTGCTGATTCTTACTGTCTTTTGTTTACCTTAGGATGTATAACCTTGTTAATATATAAATACCAGGAAATTAAGGTATTATTTTGATACACTGTTGTTTTGATTGATTTTAATGAAGTCAAAACCTCTTTTTGTTAGCTTAGATCTAGGGCTTTGCTGTTCTGATACTCAACTGAGCTGACTATCCCCTTTGCTTTGTTTTCTTAAGGTTACTAGCAGTCTTTTTCATTATGCATGAATGGCTTGCTACTTCAGAATGAATAAGGATGCTGTATTTATAAGTTAAAACAATCTGATAACTTATTAGCTCATAATTAAGGAGAAAATAGACTTCAGTGTCTGTACATTATCTGAAACTATTATTTGTGCATTTATTCCCCAGCACTCTTTGAAAGCAGGCGAAATGAATTTGCAGAGCAGATTAACAAAATGGAGGCCAGGCCCAGAAGACAATCTGTGAAGGAAAAAGAACAACAGGAGGTGCAGAATGAAGAAAAGAAGGAAGAACAGAACAAGGAGCAGGAAGAGGGTAAGGCGGCTCAGCAGGTGGAAGAGTTGGAGACAGGTAATCAGCACAATGATGTAGAAATGGAGGAGGTAGGGGAGGAAAAGGGAAAAATAGGTTCAGGGCATAGCGATGGAGAGAAAGAACAGGAAGAGGATGAACAGAAACATGAAATGGAGATTAAAGTAGAAGAGACTACTGAGGTAAGGGAGAATGACAAGCAAGAGGATGGTCAGCATGAAGAGGTCACAGTTGTAAAAGAGGAAAGTGAAAACGTTCAGCCAGTGGATAATGAGCAGGATGTGGCTGAAATGAATGAGGCAGATAGTGTAGAACCTGTAGAAAATGAAAATGGCAAAGAAGCAGAACCAGAAACAGAGTCTGATGTTCAGCCAGAAAAAGTGAGTAATGTTCCTTCTCCCGAGAAGGAGAAAGGTATTAAAGGAGAAATTGAAGCTGAACCTGAAGAAAAACAGGAAAAGGCACCTGAAGCTCAACCAGAACCCGTGGCCGAGGCTCCCTCTCAGCCACAGTCTGTGCCACTGCCACAGTCACCACAGTTGTCTCAGGCCACTCAGGATACAGAGCCCCAGGCAGACAAGGATGAAAATGCTGTGGTGTCCGTAAAGGTGGTTGAGGCGCAGACAGAGCAGAGTCAGGCACCAAGTGTAGAAATTAAGAATAAGACTAGGAGTAGAAGCAGGGGTAGGGCAGGGAACAAAACTGGTAAGAGTCATAGCCGTAGCAGCAGCAGCAGTAGTAGCAGTAGCACTTCGAGCAGTACCAGTAGTGGCAGTAGCTCCAGCACTGGCAGCAGTAGCAGTCGGAGTAGTTCCACCAGCAGCAGCACTACAAGTGGGACTACTAGCAGGGACACTAGCAGCAGTAGCTCTAGCACTAGTGAAAGTCGGAGTCGAAGCCGAGGGAGAGGGCATAACAGAGATAGAAAACGCAGAAGGAGCACAGACAGGAAGCGGAGGGATGCTTCAGGAGTAGATAGAAGTCACAAGTCCTCAAAAGGTGGGAGTAGAGATGCCAAAAGCTCAAAGGATAAAAGTTCAAGATCTGACAGAAAGAGGTCTATATCAGAGAGTAGTCGGTCAGGCAAGAGAACTTCACGGAGTGAAAGAGACCGTAAATCAGACAGGAAAGACAAAAGGCGTTAACAGAAGAGACCAAGCTTCCTTAGCCTAATCTTTGCAGCAGAAGATTATTTGAGCGAAAGGATTCCTTGTCAGGAGGAGGAGAAGGCTGCCTTAAGAATTGCATGCTGTAAAAAATCTTTTGGAAAAATGCAGACTGTTTACCAGGCATTCTTGTACTTTTTACATAATTTTGTAAAAGGTTACTTACCAAAATTGTGTGAAGTTCCTGAAAATGTAAAAATAAAAGATTAACACTCCTTTGCATCTTTTTTTAAATATCCTGTACTCATTAAGATCCTCTGTATATTTTAATAGGTAAACCTTTAAGTAGGTGTGATCGCTTCTGTATCATACACTTTTTTTTTTTTTGTAGAAATAAATGTGCATTTTAAATAAATTGTTTGAGATGTCCTGTTGACAATTAAATTCCCCTTTTAGACCACACGTAGGGAGGCAATGTTGCAGGAAATGTAAAATTCTGCTTTTTCCCTCTATTCCTTGCAAGAACGGGAATCTTAAGACCCGGTAAAGGGAGTAATCTCTCCAGTGCTGGGTAGGAAAGGAAATTGATCTGGATCTATACCTTTGCTTTCTTCTGTAATAACAAGCTCTTGCTCAACTCTATCTTCCAGTTTTATAAAACTTTTTCCTATCCATAGGCAAGCAGTGATTAAATGGCATGTTAACACTGGCCAAGACAGTGGTAATTCCAGACTGACCTGAGCTCTTATCTACCTTCTTCAGGTGCTTTGGTAGTATTTACATCTATGTTCTGGATACAATTAATCTGTTTAATGATGTTCATTGCTTTGATGGCCAATGGAGGAAAGACTTCAGCTTGCTTCTCAACCAGGATTCTTTTTATTTTAGTTGCAGACTAATCTTTGATCCTTTCATACCAGTAGGAATAATTACAGTGCAGTGTTGGAGTTACCTGGGACTACCTAATACTAATGTTGTGTGCGTGCAAGAATGCTTTCCGAATGTATTTAATACAACTTAAAGTGGTATGGTGTTATCTATGAAGGTGAATACTGTTTTTATATAATTTTGTATGGAAAACAATAACATCTGTCGCTCTGTTCTGTACATGTGCAAATAAATGTGGCTTTGTAGACTACTCTCTCAATGCCTATGATGTTTTCTATAACATGGGTGTATTACCTTAGTCTTTCTACATTTTAAAGCATGAATCTTAATTCCAGGTGGCTGTACCTTAAAAGCTCTATATCCAAAATTGTTCTTACTGCCTTTAATTAATGTCTGTTAACTGGATATGAAATGCTGCTATAATCCATCTTGTCTCAGCAGGAACAGAATTCTCCTGTCTTATATGCCAAATCGCAGACCAGGAAGTCCTAGAAAGACTTCAGAATGGAAATGACATGTAAGCTTATTCTAGTGAACGAAATGCCATATATACCCCATTTTTCTGGAACATAGAGCAGACTTTTGCAGAGTTCTAATTTTGGAGGGTGTCAATTTTTGGATTTCTGCATTTGAACTCGGAGTAGTGGCAGAATTCTGTGTTCTGCAGTGCTGAACTTACTAGCTTAAAGAAATGTGTCTAGCAAGGGATGAAGTGGAGTGTTCTTTTAGCAGAAATAGACACAGAGGGAAAGGTCCTCCAGCTTCCCCCTTCTCAACAAGTTCAATACTTTATTCTGATTCTTCAGTCCCTTTGCCACAATAGCATATATGCACTTTCGGTCTAGTTGCATTCAATGAACTGGTATGGCCAGATTTAAGGAGTTTGGTCACGTTCAATGAGAACTCTGGCTCGATTAATGAAGAGTGCAGTTTACTGAAGCAACAGAAGTGCAGATTCTTTTGGACTGTCTGCAAAGCACGTGCAAGTAATATAGCAGCATAAACCACCTCAAGTAATATAGTAGCATGAAGCAACTCGATCTAGAGATTTCTAAGTTTCCCGGGGAAGCACTGGGTGTAGCTGAGTGTTTAGATTTGGATCTCACCCAGTAGGTGTCCCTATTGGGGTGGGGTGGAGGAGAGGCTCAGCCAGTCGACTGGTCCCAGAAGTCAGTGATGGTTCATGATGGTGTCTTCCTGACTTGTCTGTGATGGTATCTTCCCTAACACCCCTCCATTCTTAAGCCATTTTTATACTATTCTTTACCTTTCAGGTAGAGCTTGAGTGACTCTAGTCATACAAATCTCTGTGTAAAATTTCCTCACTTTGTGTTGAAAGGTATAGACTAGCGAAGATTCAGAGCACAGACTCTGAGGGGTGGTCGCACCTTGGGGGCGGATAGCTTCTAGGATGGAGGTGTGTTATGGTGTTATAATGACACTATAATGAGCAAAGTTCAACCTAAGGGCATAATTTTTTACAAGAAATAAGCAACTGTTGGCTCAGGGTAACAAGTATGCAGCTTGTCAGTTTTCGTAGCACCGTAGGTTCCCATTCCCTGCACTGATGCCCAGAGTTTGGCTATGGTATCTCACACAGCCCCACTCTCCATGCTGGGATTTTTCCCACCTTAGAATCTGCTGACTCTAAGATTGCAGGTCATGCAGCCCAGGGAACTATGGTGGAATACATTCCCTGCATATCAGCTGCACTCCACCACTCCGCCCTAGAATTTTCTTCAACACTGTACCTTTTCTTAAAATGTGAATATAACTTTTAAGTCACCTCCAGCAATTATTCCACAACTGTGCTTTTTTTTTTTTTTTTTTTAAGGACAAGCAAAAGTTCAAATGCCTTATTGAAGATGTTAAATACAGCAGTTTATCACAAGGAACAAAATTTATACTGAGTAGTTGAGTAAACTTTACTGTTTCATGTGTTTGAACTAACTTCACATTTCAAATTGCCTTTGGAAGCCATTTACATTTCGTCAATTATATTTTTTTCTTAACATTGAGTATTTTTAAGGTTTCTTATTTTGAGCTTAATTGAGTGATTCAGTGCTGTAATGTATTTCCTGTACAGGTTTTAATGGCTACTACTGCAGTCATTATGCAAAGCTAGAGAAGTAGGTTGCTAGTCAGAAGCCACTGGTTTCAGAGGAGCAGAGTTGATAAACACAGCATGGTGGGTCCTGGTAAATTACATAGGGATTGGATTGATTGCATTGTCTCAGGTTATATTACAGGCAGCAATGTGTTTTTGACAAGGTGAAAATAAAGGAGGTTTTTTTGTTTAGTATGAAGCTGGTGATGCATTTGATAGTTTAATGTTTGTTAGAAGAAACTTATTGCCATGGTTAAACTGTGCTGTTAATTAATAGCCTTGTTAAATCTAAGCAGCTCAATACAACATAAACATCAGTGTGTGATAACTTCATAAGAATGGAGTTTTCTAAAAGCTACATATTCCAACCATATTGCACTACAGAAATAGTATGAGTAGTGGTATACTATTAACACAATATTGCATGAAGATCGGTCTTTATAAAGCAGTAGTATTTTTAGTAATTGTTATGTTTGCCCTCAAGGTCCCATCCTCTTACCCTGAAACAATTTCAGAGCTGTGGATAGGGCTGAGACCATGGGTGCAATTTCCTTCCTCTGTTCCCAGTCTACTCTTTCAAATAGCTGACAATTTCTAGACTGAATTTGATACAACGGTTTGGGATTTCTGAGTATTAAGTGCAGATAGCATAGGGGTAGGAAATTATTAAAACATTTTCCTATTTCCCTTCCCTGTAGCGGTGAGTAGGGATCAAAGGAAAAATCTCTTACTATCTTGTTCTCTTTTCACTCAAGTAGTGTGGGAAAAAGAACGATCGAGAAGAGGAAAAATGAAGAGTGAAGTTGAGACGCTTTATGTGAGTGGGCAACATACCGTGTATGCTGTGTGCCTGTCTTGTGGAGTGCTGCCATCAGATGGCCCCTTCTAGCTTTAAGTACAACTTTATAAGGTGGTTGTTTGGGTTTGGGTTTTTTTTGGAGCTTTTATACCATGCACTGACTTTATACCATTTACTTGTTGCCTCTCCTTCCGTCCTGATGCACAGATAAACTGGAAGGCCCCAAGAATGTGTTTTTTCCATGATGCTCCACTCAGAGTCCTTGTCAGAGTAGATTTTACGCAGATTGTTCATTAATTATAAGCTGAAACATGACTTTGCGTAAAAGGTACACCTCTTCAAATTCCTGCTAATTTACTTAAGGTGATGTCTTTGGGCTTAGAGCAGCTTCATTGTATGTATTCAAAGGAAAACTGAAAATAATTTTTTCTGCAGAAAGTAGGTATTAGTGAACTAAACACACACAGAGCAAAAGTAATTTCCAAAACCAGAACATTTGCAAATAGGTTTCTAGAACATCTTTCGTTTATCAGGAAAGTAACGGCCTTGTGGTTAGGTCCCAGTTATAATTTTGAGATTCAGGTTCAGCTGCTGATTTTTGTAGCAATTACTGTGGTGCAACAGGACAAACCTATTCATTTTATGAATGTTCCAGACCTTTAAAATGAGTTTCACTGCTCAAAAAAGTATTTATCTGAGACTACATGTATTTATGACGGGATGAAAAGTTGTGGCAATGGTGTATGAGTAATATACAGAGATCTGTGTTTTGGAGGATATAATTTTGCTTTCAGAATTTTTTTTTTTCCTCATTTCAATTTTATAGCAAACCTGTGTTTTACCACAAACCTTGTTCAGGCAGTTGTTAAGTGACAGTGTTCTATTATATGGCAAAACGTGAGGCATTCAAAGCTTGAAAACGTATTATCAAGAGTCAAAGTAATATATGTCACAAGTTCCATGATTTTCTAGAAATTCACTGTTAGTTGTCATGATTGGAACCATTTTTGTAATAGGGAAGCAATAATGGCTTTTTCTTGTTATTTGTTATTCTGGCTAAGAAAGTTGCTTTAAATCTGGGTGATGAACAACTGTTACCTGGTTAGATTTGTCTAACTGGAAGAGTGAATTTGTGTTCCTTTTCTTTCTTTGATATATTAATTTTAAAAAGATATTTGTTTTTTTTAAAATAATGGTTTTTGGCATGACATTTGATTCAATGTAAAAATTGATCTGTATTTTCATCCAAACATCCCAGGTCAAGAAAACTATATTTTTAAGTGCCTTTGACATGGACTATATTCTTCCACGTATCAGTGCAGTATTCTACACTGTGAAACCCTACATTCCGTATGGAGCCTTTTGGTGCTAATCATAAATGTATAACCAAAGCTGTATCTGCTGTTGTTATTATAAAATAAGTGTTGACGTTTATGGACTTAGGAGAACTTTTACCAACTTATGATTTGCTTTGGGATCTTGACTGTTAATGCAGATACTGAATAGTCTGGGAAATGCAACATCTCTTGTACTTCCACAAAATCACATCTTAAAAGAGCCATCCAATGTGCCAGACTACTCGGTTTATTTAAATTACACCATTAATTCTGAGTCGATCCTTCTGTGAATTTTAATAAATCATAAGGGATCTCTGCATTTCTAGTTCAGTAGTTAAAACTACTAAGATGTCACCGCAAATAAGAAGTTGAATAGTTTTATCCTAATGAAAGCTGTCGGAAATAGATCCTGCTCTTTCATTAGCTTTGCATGGATAATAGTACTCACATTTGTAGCTTCAGTTCTGTAGAACAGAAATTAACTGAAGTCTCACTCTGCTATAAAGCTTTAAACTTTGTCCTTTGGAAGCCAGCTATGATAAACTCCATGAATCTTTATCTTTGACTTTAGTTCAAAGGTGATTAGAAGTTATGCTTGTATAACTTCTGCACGTATAAGATTTACACCTAGAAGAAAAGAATATTTGACATAAATATGACTTATTGAAGTTACTGGATGAACAAATAACACAGACCAGAGATCAGAGCAGTGCTCATCAGCCTTTTAACAGCTTCAGACCTAGAAGAATCATTGTTGAGACTAAACTACACAATGAGCAGTGAGTAGCTAGAATGAGCTGCAACATTTTATGTTCATATAAAGACTTAGAATTGGTTTGGGTATCCATATGAAACTGAAGTCAGAGCCATTTTCAGGGCTATTTTGACAAATACAGCAACAATGTGCAGATCTCAAGGTGTGGGTCTGGTCATTTGTCCTCACACACAATCTCGCTGAAGTACCTAATTTTAGGTGTCAGAATACCTGGCTTTTCCATTTTTAGGTGAATCAGCTCCATGTTGCCAGGCTCAAAAAGGGACTGTTGACCATTCTAGGTCCATCACTGGGTTTTGTCCCACCTTCCATGGTTGTTGTGCAACATTATGAAAGATTCTTTTGACCAGTTATTAAATTGGTGGGATAAATATTTTGTCCTTTTTTTTTTTTGATATTGTACAACACTTAGTCTATAAATTCCTCCAATATAAATTTCTTGTATCTTCCTGTCCACTTATCTGTCCTAATCTGTAGAAACTTGGAAATAGAAAAAAAAGCACCTGTCCTACTTTTCTTCTCACCAGGTTTCTTCGCATTTGTCATGTTTTAGCTGCTTGGTATTCCATTTCTTCCCTTTCACCTCCTACAGAAAAACCCAAAGGATCCCAGGGAAGGTCCCCAATCACTGACCCTCTATGCGACACAAGATCCAAGGACGTGAAGGGGAAAGACTGCTGATGCTGGGTGTGGGGCTGCCCTAAATCTAGTCTGGAGCGAGTGGGTGCAGCTGATCTCTGGTATAATTTTCCCTGGTGCACAGGACAGCTCTCCGGAGCATTACCAAACGGCAGAGGCAGCTGGTGTCCCAGGTCATAGGATAGGTCTGTCTGATTACCAGGTCATGTGGCAAAGGAAGGGGCCAAAGTGTTAGATTGCAACTGGAGGGCATGTCATCTACTGTGATTTTTCTGTTTGCAGGACACTGCTGGTTAATGTGACCCTGGCTCATTTTGTGCCCTCTCTCGCAACCTCTGGTAGATGATCTGTTTGCTGGCTCGGTAGATCGGGGTAAGCACCAGTAGTCCAGCAGGTTTGAGTTGTGGAGCAGGCGGAAGGGGGAACTATGCTGCAAATAGCTACAGCTTAGGTTTGTGGAAAGAGAAAGCAGAGCGAATTCTGTGTGAGTCACGCTCAGGACTGAAGGAGGGGCAGGTCTACTAGGAAGCAAATATTATCAGGTTGGGAAGGAATGCAGGTTCTTGAGTCACTATCAAGAAGAGCGAGAGAAGAGGCTACCCCATGCAAGAGACTGGGAACCAAAAGGTGAAGCCCCTTTTGTAGGTAAATTAGACATACTGTGTTTAGGTGACCAGGGAAGTGCAGGACAACAATGTGAAACCTTTGAAGCAAAGCTGACTTCTAACAAAAACCTCTCTGCAAGATTTCATTGATAGCACAGCTTCATACCTATATAACCAGTGTACAACTCCCTCATAATTACTACTTTAAAGCATAACCTGTATTTATTTATTACTTCAGCATTATTTAGAACTCCATACTGGATAACAGGTTGCTTAGAAACACGGAGTTCCTTAAAAGGCGGGACATACCACCTGCTTAGCTTTGGTATATTGCTCTGTGACACATAATGTAGAGATAGCATATGGATTTTTTAGTTGTCTTAAGAGCCTGAAAACTGCCAAGCACCTTTAAAAGACTTTGGAGTTGAGTTAGTACTCCCCAGGCGGAAGGATTGTACTTAGCATGTAGTGCATGAGAAAACTCTAAAAATTTCTGTTCTGAGTTCCCAATGACCACGAGTAAATAATCTAAAACACATCAGTGCACACAAAACATAGTTTATCATCCAAAAAAAGCTAGAAAATAGTCAGCAGCTATATTAGCAATCATGTAAATCAATGTAAGCCTAAAATTGATAGTCCACCTTAAAATCAGATGGAAGATGTATATTAAAAGTGCATTCATAATCCAGAAAAAATCCTAATACCGCTCTTGTTGCATTTCTCCTAACACAATCTGCCACTAACTCGGTACAAAAGAACTGTCTGATAGAGGTTAAATTCTGATGTGACCGGAACTAGTTTCTTTGTATTCAAAACATCAGTCTAGCTATCAGAACATAGTTAATTATTAAAGGTATGCGTATAATCAGGACACCTGATTTTGCAGATTGTTAGCTGGTTAGCATAGTGTACTTCTGTTTAAGCAGATGAGAGAAGGAAAACAGGTTTATAAGTTTATTTGCAATGTTTTGTTAGGCAAAGAAAAATAATGTAGAATATTCTTGCTAACCACATACGGATGCAGTTTCCACAGTTTCAGTGCATTCTAGATTTAATCTAAAATGTCAAGGATCTTGGACCAAAGAATTTTGCTGTTAGTAATTTCATTTTTAACAAGTCTGCAGAGTACAAAGGTACTTTCAGAATGGAAGAAGTGTGGTGATCGGGAATGCGAGAGTAAGTAAAAAAGTTTTTTTTTTTTTCAAAAGAAGTCTACACTGTATGTGCAGCTATTACGAACCATAATGTCGAAAATAGCAATGAAACAGACTGAAAATGAGTAGCCGTAGAAAATGTTTGTTGTAAATATACTATGTTTATAAGCAATAGGCTTAAACGTTTCCAACAAAAAGAGAAAAAAATACTTGCTGCATTGCGTTGTGTAAGTATAGAAAGATCAAAGTTCAGTAAAAATGCTCTTGAATAGCTAGTTTTTCTAGGGTTTCCTCAAGACGGGCAGTATAAAGCAGCTTTGAAGTATTTTTAACTCATTCTTTACAGGTACAAAATAATTTTTTTTTAAAAAGTCAAAACTGCTAGGCTATAAACTGAGAAAAAAGACTATGTATCTTTTGTTTACAGTACATTCACAGCCTGTTCTGCAAAATTCTTATTTTTTCTACTGTAAGGAAACTGGTTGGTTGGGTTTTTTGTAATCCTTCTCACAAAAGACAGTGTTAATATACCCTCTTATTTTTTTCTTTAACATTAAGGAAGAGCAGTAACTAGTTATGGAGTCCCTGGGGAATAAACAGCTCTGCAGGAGGCAGAGCCACTGAATCACAACTGGGTAGTGATAAATAATGCCCCATTTTTTTATCCATTGATTACCATTGTGAAACCTGTCATAATCACATGTAATTGAAGTTGTTTTTAAGCTGTCTCCGTTGGTTTGGCAGCCTTAATTATTGCATTTTCAATGTGGGTAGCTCATCCTGAAGTAGAAGAGACCTTAGATTTCCTTTGCTGACGGATCTTTATGTTCCTGTGGAGCCACAGTGACTTCAGCTGGTTCTGGATGCTCAGAGATGTCTGTCTTTGTGGAACGGCATGTGGAAAGGGCTCCAACCTGACCAGAGCACATCAGTAGTGGTTTCTGTGGGGATACAGGGGCAGAAGACAAAGAGAATTTAAAGTCATTCAAACTGAATTTGAAACAGGTTTTGACAATGTGTTTAAGGTTTATATTGCTTAAACTTATCTATTTTCTTCATAAGATAGATGTCTCCAAAATAGAGGACAAAATCTCTGAAATAATTGCTAGATTTACTTTAGAATTTCTAAAATATACAATTATAAATATGCCTCGGAAATATTTTTTAGTTGTTTAGATCTGGCTTTTGTAGTTGAACTTGCTAATTCTCCACATGCACTTCAGCATTGAAAGCTTCCCTGAGTAAGGACTGGAAAATGCTCATATAGGACAAGAGCTTTTCTCCATGATGTCTGCAGTAAATGGGGAAGAAAACAGGATAGGGCTGCTTTTTGCATTAGTTGCTCTCCCCTTGATGATATAAATTGATTAGTATCATAATAAACCACATATTGATGTATTAACAAACATTTTAATTTATTATTATTTATATATCAGACTTCTTCAGTAACCTATCTGACTTCAGATGAAATGGCTGCTATATTTACTTGTTTCTTTCTTTCTACATACTATTCCAGCGGCAATGAGCAGAGTTCAAGCCACTGCAGACTTCTTAGGGCCCGATTGCCGGTATCTTAACTTCAAAACGGGGGAAGAGATAATGGTATACTCCAAACTTTCAAGGAAAAATGAAAATTTGTGGACAGGAAGTGTAAGTACTTCAACCTGAAAGACTTTCCCCGTAAATAATTTGGATAGTATCATAATAGTGTAACAACTGCAGTCTGCTTGCTTCTAGGGATCTTCCATCTCTTTTGTAATATTAACCAGTCATAGATCAATAGTATTTGGGAGATGGATCATTGGTATTATCTCTACATAGAAAGGGAAAATCAAATCTTGGCAAAGATCACTTATGGAGAAAGAAAGTCAAGAAAAAGAACAGTAAGAGGAGCCTACAGAGGATGGCAGCAAGGACAGGCAGCCTGGGAGAACACAGAGAAATTGTCCAAGCAGCCAGGGATCAGGTTAGGAAAGCTAAAGCCATGATAGAATTAAATCTGGCTGGGGACATCAAGGGCAACAAGAAAAACTTCTATAGGTAAGTCAGTGACAAAAGGAAGACTAGGGAAAGTGTGGGCCCACTCCAGAAGGAAACAGGAGACCTGGTCAACTGGGACATGGACAAGGCTGAGGTACTCAACAACTTTTTTGCCTCGGTCTTCGCTGGCAAGGGCTCTAACCACACCATCCAAGTTGCAGAAGGCAAAGGCAGAGACTGGGAGAATGAGGAACCACCCACTATAGAAGATCAGGTTCAAGACCATCTAAGGAACCTGAAGATGCAGAAGTCCATGGGACATGATGAGACTCATTCATGGGTCCTGAGGGAGCTGGCAGATGAAGTTGCCAAGCCACTATCCATCATATTTGAGAAGTCGGGGAAGTCTGGCGAAGTTCCTGATGACTGGAAAATGGGAAACATAACCCCCATTTTTAAAAGGGGAAAAAAGGAAGACCCAGAGAACTACAGGCCGGTCAGTCTCACCTCTGTGCCCAGCAAGACCATGGAGCAGATCCTCCTGGGAAGTCTGCTAAGGCACATGGAAAATAAGGAAGCGATTGCTGACAGCCAACATGGTTTCTCTAAGGGCAAACTGACATCCTGACAAATTTGGTGGCCTTCTATGATGGTGTTACAGCACTGGTGGATAAGGGAAGAGCAACTTACACCATCTACCCAGATGTATGCAAGGCATTTGACACTGTCCCATGTGACATCTTGGTCTCTAAATTGAGAGAGACATGGATTTGACAGATGGGCCATTCAGTGGATAAGAAATTGGCTGGATGGTCACACTCAAAGAGTTGCTGTCAATGACTCAATGTCCAAGTGGTGAGCAGTGAGGGGTGGTGTTCCTCAGGGCTTGGTACAGGGACCAGTGCTATTTAACATCTTTGTTGGTGACATGGACAGCGGGATACAGTGCACCCTCAGCAAGTTTGCTGATGACACCAAGCTGTGTGGTGTGGTTAACACACTGGAGGGAAGAGACGCCATCCAGAGGAACACTGACAGGCTTGAGAGGTGGGCTTGTGAGAACCTCATAAAATTCAACAAGGCCAAGTGCAAGGTCCTGCATATCGGTTGGGGCAACCCCAAGCACAAATACAGGTTGGGCAGAGAATGGCTGGAGAGCAGCCCTGAGAAGAAGGACTTGCAGTTGTTGGTTGATGAGAAGCTCAACATGAGCCGGCCATGTGCGCTTGCAGTCCAGAAAGCCAACCGTATCCTGGGATGCATTGAAAGCAGCATGGCCAGCAGGTCAAGGGAGGTGATTCTGTCCCTCTACTCCACTCTTGTGAGACCCCACCTGGAGTACATCCAACTCTGTGGCCTCCCACATAAGAAGGACACGGACCTGTTGGAGCAAGTCCAGAGGAGGGCCACAAAGATGATCAGAGGGCTGGAGCACCTCTCCTATGGAGACAGGCTGAGAGAATTGGGGTTGTTCAGCCTGGAGAAGAGAAGGCTCCAAGGAGACCTTATAGCAGCCTTCCAGTACCTAAAGGGGGCCTACAGGAGGGATAGGATGAGGAGTAACGGTTTTAAACTGAAAGAGGGGGAAATTTAGATTAGATATTAGGAAGAAATTCTTTACTGTGAAGGTGGTGAGACACTGGAACAGGTTGCCCAGGGAAGCTGTGGATGTGCCATCCCTGGAGGGATTGCCAGGTTGGATGGGGCTTTGAGCGACGTGGAATAGTGGGGAGGTGTCCCTGCCATGGCAGGGGGTGTGCAATTAGATGATCTTTAAGGTCTCTTCCAACACTAACCATTCTATGATTCTATGAATTCCAAGTTTTCTGTCTCCTTCATCTAATCATTTGGCTACAGTGATTTCATCTGGTTCCCTTAAAAACATTCAGGTCAGGTACCTCCCTACAGGTCTGTAAGAAGGTTTTACAGTTGATTAATCAGCGATCTGGTATTGGGACCTGGCTTCACAGTTCGGTGCTCAAGGGAAGTTCCCAGGGAAGTTCCCAGAGAAGTTATCATGCATATTTAATGATTTGGAACAACTGTCAATGTAGTCAGAACAGCCAGGTAGTTATGGAATAGCTAAGAAGGAATAGATGCACTGATGCAAATCCAACTGCTGGCAAAACTGTGTGAGTGCTTCAAAACCAGAAGATATTGGTAAACTTTTTTTTTTTTGTAAATATCTGTCACATTTACTGTTTAACAGTGAAATTCTGTCTTCCTTTTTTTCATCCGAGAGTACCTCTGCAGGTACCTCACTCTTCCTTGCTTTCCAAGATGTATTCCTCCATTTAAGGCTATGAACAATGGTTTGATGTAAAGCTAATGGTTGGTTTCTTGGTCAGACTAACTCTTACTTTGATTCTTTTGCGTATTATCACCAACTTATTTTCTGTAGTGTTATTAGTCATTAGTTATCAAGGCACAATTTTTCTCCTACTTGAATTAATGGGAAATTTGCAGCCAGTTTTAGTAGGAGCTGGCTGAGACCATCTGTGCACACAACAGTGTCTTCAGTTGAAGCAGTATTAAAGCTACTACTTTGGTTCTGCACAAACACACGTTCATAAAAACAGAACAGAAAATAATAGTATGGAGTAATATCCTTCCCTTTGCTTTCTGAAATAGCAAATGGAACACTTTTGTGAAGGAAAAGTAAACCAATCTTTTGATCAAACAAAATGAAGGGGGTAGGGGGTAGTCCTATAAACTTATTTGTTTATTCATACTTTTCTAGCATATATGCAATGTACTTATCACTGAAGTTTAAATGCTCTCGTTCCTTTTATATTTTTTTACAGAAAGGAAAGGATTTTGGATATTTCCCAAAAGATGCTGTGAAGGTTGAAGAAGTTTTTATCGCAGAAGAAGTTGAAGTGCTCACCAAGGTAAACCAACATCACCACATTTTCCAATGTACTTCACAGCAATTGGAAAACCTAACATCCAGTTAGAAATCAAGTGTGGATGCATATTTTCTTTCAGATCATTTAAAACATGTTTTTTTTTCATTATTGCTCCATTTGCATGTTTATTGTCCTCTAAAATAATTTTTATCTAATAAATGATATAGAACCATTAGGAATAATATAATTACAGTCCTTTGTGTAGAGTTATGCACTCTTATAACTACACAAAAAGAGAATAAAGGTGTATTGTTGTGCTACACAGTGCTGTAGAAACTTACACACGAAAGCATTATAAAAGTTAATATTGTTCTTTTAGGAAACTGATTTCCTTTGTCTTCATGGAGATAAGTACACTTTTGAAAATGAAGATAGCGCATTACATGATCACAACAAAGACAGTGAATATTCATCACCTGACGCAGAATCAAAGCTGCATGAAAATGAACTCTTAAAACATGCAAGAAACTCCATGCAAAAGGAAGAAAGAGTTGAATCAATTTCTGAAAATGATTCCATGGAATCTCACACTCAGGAGGAGTCTGCAAGTGACAAGTTGGTGAGAAAAAATGAGAACAGAAGAGATGACACTGAAGATCCAGAAATGCAAAACAATGTCCCACTGGAACCTGTTCCAACTCAGTCTAGTTGGATTGCAGGATGGTTCAGCACAGGAAGTAACAATGATGAAGAGCCCTTAAAAGCTATTACTGAATCTTTAGAAGAAAATACATACCGAGGCAGAAAAATAGTGGTAACTGCTGAAAATGACTTACACGAGCCAAATGATAAGGAAGAACAAGAACCCCCACCATCTGTTTGGTTTCAAGGTGGACTGACAGACTTTCTGTATTTTGGTGAAGAGAATGTGGATGTTGGTTTGGCATCAGAAAAAAATGATACACAAATCCATGATGTTTCTGGTGTGCCAGGACATTCCAATAATGAACAGGAAACAGCAGTCACAAAGTTACCGACAGAAGAAGAAAAGACTGAAAGCCAAGAATCCAAATCAAATTGGTTTAATTTGGGTTTAAGTAACGTTCTTAATTTTGGCCATGCTGAGAAGGATACAATTCCTATGGAAGACCAGCCAAGCAGAGAAACAGAGAATGAAGCAAATAAGAATGAAGAAGTGCAGACTTTAGACCACAGAGGATCACACATGGATGAAGAATCAAAGGAGACAGTTAAAGCAGTGACAGATGAAGAGATTTATGCACAAGAGATAACAGATTCAAACAGTAACATGCCAAATCCGGGAGAGATAGCAGCAAGTGTGCATACTCTTAATGACACCAAAAGCACCTCAAATAGCATAGAATCATCTTTTGATATACTAACACATGACAAAGAGAAGACAACTGAACCTTGTTCAGAACAAGACTTGGTCTCAGAAAGCCAACTGCTGAAAAACACTGAAGATAAAAAGAGAAATGAGGAGTCAGAGAGCAAACATGGCCACTCAGGTTGGTATGCAAATATCTATAATAGCTTTATTAATTATAATATGGACACATATGATAATCAAAAGGGACATGAATCAATTGCATCAGATCAGATTTCTTCTTCTCCTAGCCCACCTCAGACTTGTGATCCCTCAGACACAAAAAATACAGAAGAAAAGCCTGACATATCTGAAGAACAGAGCCATTTCTTCTCTTTTAGTCATTTTTCAGACATACTGAAGTTTCAGAGTTCAACAGCAAAAGAAGAGCAAGTGCAGAATTTGCAAGATAATGTACTTTTTAGTGAAGAAACCTCTCAAACTGAAAATTATGATGAAATATTACAAGGAACTAATAACAGAGGAATGAAAGTACAAGCAAATCAGAGAGTTAGTGAGGAGTCTGAAAAAGATGAGGGTGCAATCCAAGAAAGCAATCTGTTTTCCTCACCAGCTGTGCAAAATAATGAACGCAGTAATGAAAAAGCAAAACATTTTGTCAAATTAGTTGACGATAGTGATGCTTCCCAAATTTTATCTGTTGAAACACTAGTACAACCTGAAGTATCTCAAAGACAGTGTGTACCCTTATTTAGTCATTCCAGTGCTGAAGAACGTGTTTCTAAGAGTAGCGAAAGTCAGGAACTACCAGGAGCTGCAGATAATCATCCAGGCATCAGGAAGACCCCATGTGACAGTGAGCCGAGTCTTACTCTGGAAATATCTGAGAGAGGAAAACAAGTCAAAAGCTGTGATACAGAACAAAATTCAGCATTGAAAAAACAGTTCAAAATGGATGGTGATGTAAAAGAGAAAATTCACAAACCAGAGAATAAAAATGACCCACTGTTTTTTTATGAAACCTTCAAAGATTTCAGTCAGGATATTTTTAATGATGAACAGGATCGGAAATCTGAGGAGTCACAAGAATTGACTCCAGGCCAACAACCTTTCTCTCCTCACCCCTCATCTAGTGGCTTCAGTTTAACAGGTGCCAAAACTTCAGAAGAAACTGGCCACTTGGAAGACATATGGAGTTTCAGGATGGAAGGTAAAAACTGCTTGCTGAGAACAGTACAACTAAGCTTCCATGATGAAAAAGGCCTCAGTATAAGCCTTGATAAAATACTATGGTTAAACATAACAAATCAGATAACAGTAATGCAGATGCCTCCAAAGAGAATGATCTTTCTTTTCAGCTGGCAGTGCAAAGTAACAAACAGGGCAGTGGAGGAAAAAACCAAACAACAAAATCTACCAGATTAATAAAAGATAAGAAAATATTTGATGATCTTGCTGATAGCTTGTCAGGAGAGAAGCTACAAACTGAACGAACTGCTATGAACGTGCAACATCATCAGGAAGGTGAAGCAGAAATAACACTGGAAGATTCATGTTCCAAACATGAGCTTCTGGTACCAGAGAATGGATCAGAGGACAGTCTCAATCCAGATCTTAGAAAGAAATAAGAAAATCACATGTGATACAAAGAAAAGATTATTCTGTATCATCAGACTTAGGCCCATCAATTCAAGCCGTTATGACAGTGCAAGATACAAAAACATAGAAAATGAATCTGAGTTTTGGAAGGCAACATCAAACACAACTTCAAAAGGCACAGTAATAGCAAAGTCTTCAGCTGAATCCAAGTCCAAAAAAAATTTACAAAGAAAACTTAGTGATAATAAAAGCAACAGAGCAGTCATGTGATATCAGTCTGACTAAATGTGAACTTTTACCCTAGCAGCCCTCTAAAACAGAAGACAATTTTTAAAGAAAAAAAAAAAAACAAACAAATGAAAAAACATTACAGTTAGTGTCTCCTAAAACACTCAAACTAGAAAGCCAGACTGCTATTAAAAAACCCAGATTGAATAAATCCGACCAACCTGGGATTACTGAAAAACCTGGTTTATAAAGTATACGTTGAAAAAGAAGATACTGCTGTAACTGAAAGGATGCAAATTAATTGCTTCTACTAAAACAAGATAGGAGAGGGATAGAACAAAAGAACCTGGTAATCAGAGAGAATCAAAGTCCAGAAATATAAATAATAAAAATTATATTCTAACAGAAAGGGTTCCAGGCAGTATTTTTATCATACCATCAGGGTTCATTGCAAATATATTTAGTAAAACTAACAATTAAGCCTGTAGAAGTAAGGCTGAGGATACCCGTTTTGTCAAAACAACCACAAATGAAAATAGGGATGACACTAGGACTAGTAGAATTAAATACTGCACAGAAGAATGAGATGGAGTTCAGAGAAAAGGTATCTGAACAAGAAAAAGATACTACTAAATCTGTAGAAGGTGCAGAAAATGACGGAATCAATTTAGAAATCATGCAAGATAAATTTGAGGAAGGACACCAGCATTTTAGAAAAAATACTGCTGCAGAATCCAATGAAAACAAGGAAATTGACAAAATCCTAATAGGGCAGACAGCATTCATGTCCCCAAACCCAAGCAAAACCAGGCAAATATTGTATGATAACCACGCGGATTTACCAAACCCATTGATTACATTCCAACAACTTTACTTAACGTCAAAGCAAAATGTTAAGCAACCCTTAGAGCATCTCTGTGAGGGAAGAAAACTGATGCACCTGCATCAGCAATTTGAAAAGATTCATCATGAAATCTCAGCTGGCTCATGTAAAAACAGTGTTACGCAGAAGAAACAAGTGATTGTGTCTGCACAATTTTGACACTGGGCAGGAAAAATGTATGAAAAAAAAAAAAAAAAGGAATGTTCTTCTAGAGCTGCCAGAGCTTTTGTCTGCTGTAACAATTAAGTGTGCAGCCCTAACTGCAGCTAGTGGTACTGGACTAATGCTTCACTAACAGTGATTTAGCAAGAATAAAATATGCTTTGTTTGAGGAAAAAAAAATACAACAGAGACAACACTGTCTCCTTCTGGTGATTTAAAATCAAGAGGTAGCGAGCCTAACTCACAGTAGTTGATGACTGATCTTTGGTATTGCTATTGGATTTATGATAATGGTAACAGTTTAAGAGCCAGCTACTCTTTCTGACTTTAGACTATTGGATTATTTGTGATGTGTATCTTTGGCCAGTACTGGTTTGAAGCACAGAATTGAAAAATTAATCAATTTGTAAATTTGGGGGGGTTTCTACGTGGGTAAGCAAGGTGTGAGGTTTTTTGAAAGCGGTATTTTATTGGCTTCAGGAAATTGACTCCAGGTCACTGAGAGTGAGGCAGTGAGGTGCCTTCAGTCCTAGTTCTGCATGAACATGCCTGTGGTTTCTTGTATTTCACAGTGAAGTTTGTTATCTTGTGGGAAGTTGTTAATCTTTAATCCTACATGGCATATTTAACTGTTCTCTTTGTAAAGCTTTTCCCACTTGTATTTGGATATAATACAAGAAAGAGCTCTACTAATCCTGATCAGGGAATCTATAGGCTAATTGTCAAAAGCAAGCATATTTTTTCCTGAACATTGATTTGAACTACTTAACTGCAACACCAGTTTTGCTTAAATCTCTGTCCTCCAAACTCTGAGACCATTATTTGAACAAGTATTTTTTAAATTATAAATCTGCAGCACATTTTTACTCTAATGCAACACTCTAGTGTTTGGCTTTAAGTTCAGGAAAATAAAAATATTAAAATCTCTGTAGAGGTTAATATCTTATAAAACTCTGTGCGGGTGTGTAAGCTGAATCCTCTGAAAATAAACATGATTTCCCTTCACAATTATTTCTAGGAGTAGGCAGTAGAAGAAAGCTACTAGAAGAAACACGAGAGAAGGAACATGAAATGAATGCAGCTGTAGACAGTGAACGCAGCAGTGACCAAAATTCAAAAGCAATAGTGATTCCTTCAGTGAATTCTGAACAAAAAATGGACAGTTCAGTAGTTGACTCTCCATTTGATGTCAAAAAGCCTTTCTCAGATGCCATCCAGAATTATGTTCCAAGTAACGGTAAGTGTTAAGTTTCTTAATTTTAAGGAAAATAAATTTGCAATCTTAAAAAAACTTACTTGGAATTATACTGAGTTGCTAATTGTAATGTAAAATCTTTTTTTTCCTTCATGAACAAACCAGAAGGAGGTTGGATGTATCAGATACTTCTGTGCTTGAATGCTCTTGAGATCAGGGAATCGATAAAATCTGTATTTTCAGCAGTGAAGAGCATTATCAAAAAGGTAAGAATTCTTTATATGATATAGTGTTTACATTAGTGCAAAATTAAGCCAGTTACTGGTTATGGTGTGCAATGAAGCTCTTAAAAGAAAGAAAAAAATACCCTTTTAATGAAACCCTCTGTAGTCCCCTTGCTTCTGGGGGTATCTGATGCTAAATGAGATAGAGATGGAACAAGAAAATGTCAGGTTAACTGCTGTTCATTTGCCTCTGTTGTTTGCACTGCGGAATCTGATGAACTTTGGTGGTGGTTTGGTGTTTTTTTACAGAACAGACAGGAAACACCTCAGTGGTCAAAAATATGCATTTGGGGCGTTCTGTTTGTTTTTTTTTTTAAATTCATAGCTCCCTCTAGTTGCCATGCCAGTACTGGTTAAATTTGCTTGGCCTTAGAAAGCTTAGATTAGGATAAATAAAACAAACAGAATACTTCCATTGTTTTTAAAAGTAATTTCAAAGCCTTCATTCCCAAAGATTGCCATAGTTCGTAATTGCATAAAAAATACTTTTCTAAGCAAATATATAAAATACAAAATGGGAGTACAACTGCTATAGGGATGTCTTAAATATCAAAATGTAGGGACAGAGTGAAGGTGGAGCTTATTGGACTTAACTGCACCAGAAACAATGTGGCCAGAGCAATGTGAGAAAAGATAGATGGTGTTGCACTGTGCCCTCTAAACAGAAGAGAATCAGGTAAAGTGGTATATGGTAAACAATAATTTTGGTATTTTGGTTTAAGTTTGTTTAGATTGGCTAACCAAAGTTTAAGAACCACATACAATTGTTCCTGATTTCCAGTGTACTTACACAGATTCTACCTAAATTGCAGCATTTTTTTTTTTTCCCCTTACGAACCAGACTGGATTTCAGTGCTCATTGATAGTTCACTGCTATGGCCAAACTAATTTTTGTATTGTTTGATAAACTAAAAAAAAAAAAAGCCACTTCTACCTATCATGATCTCTTAGGTGGTACCAGTACCTGTAAAAAAAAAAAAATGAAGAAAAAAAAACCCGTCAAAAACTGAGTCCTCGTGAATGAGAATCTGCTGCTGTGTGACATGGCTGCTACTGTCTCTCACATCTTCCCTTACTGTACTTGGCACTGGTGAGGCCTCACCTTGAGTGCTATGTCCAGTTTTGGTCCCCTCACTACAAAAAAGACATTAAGGTTTTGGAGCGTGTCCAGAGGCCCTTCTCTGGACATTCACTGCCCTTAATGAAGCTGGTAATGAAGCTGTTGAGGTGTCTGGAGCACAAGTCTTATGATGAGCAGCTGAGGGAGGTGAGGTTGTTTGGGCTGGAGAAAAGGAGGCTGAAGGGAGACCTTATTGCTCTCTGCAACTACCTGAAAGGAGGTTGTAGTGAGGTAGGGGTCAGTCTCTTCTCCCCAAGTAACAGGCAATGGGGCAAGAGGAAACGGCCTCAAGTTGAGCTAGGGGAGGTTTAGATTGGATATGAGGAGAAATTTTTACACTGAAAGGGTTATTAAGCATGGGAAAAGGCTGCCCAGGGAAGTGGTGGAATCGCCATCCCTGGAGGTATTTAAATGGTTAAAAAATAAAATTTAAAACTGACATGGTTTAGTCAGTGTTAGGCTGATGGTCGGACTAGATGATCTGAAAGGTCCCTTCCAACCTAGACGACTCCCTGAGTCTACGGGTATACCAGCAGTCCCAGTACGATCAATTTTTAACAAACTCAGCAGAAGAAGTCTAGTTTAAACGGTGTCGAAGTACTCCCCGAGCGTCCCGCCGGGGCACCGACCCAAGGCCTTGCGCAAGGTCCACCTGCCGCCCTCCCCGCCCCCGCCGGGCAAATGTCCGCGCCGGCTGCCCGTGAGGGAACCCCGGGCGCTGGAGCCGGGCCCTGCCCCAGCGATCCAGCCCGGACGGTTTTATTTTTGTAAAGACCTTCGCAGGGGCGCGATGGAGACGGCGGACGTCGACGGGCAGGTGAGTTTTCCTGAGGGCGACTTGGAGGAGGAACAGGAGCAGGTTTGGGGCCGGCGGGGCCACGTCAGTACCGGAGGCCGGCGGGGCGGCGGTGGGCGTACGCTGAGGGGATCTGTCGGTCCTTCCCGCCTCTCTCTCTGTGGGGAGAGGACCCGGGGACCTGCGACTCCACCCGGCCCGATGCCCCCCAGGCTGGGAGGGCGAGGAGAGGGCAGCCCCGAGGCGCCCCAGCTCTGGGCTCAGGCGGCCCCGCTTAGGCCCAGCCGCCACCGTCGCGCTCTCACCTCCCCCGGCAGTGGTATCTCCCGCTCCGTCCCCCCGGCGTTGGCGCAGTGGTACAGCCCGCCGCCCCCTTCAGGCTCCCACCTGTGCCCGCGCTGTTCCCCCCGCTTCCCGCAGCAGCAGTGGTTTTTTCCTACACCCTCCTCCTTCCCTCCCCGCCCCCTCCTCCCCCCCCGCCGCGGCAGTGGTACAGGCCGGTTGTCAAGCGGCGAGGCGGAAGGGGCCGCGCGGCGGTGGGCTTGTGCCGCCCGCCGTAAGATGGCGGCGGCCGGCCGCGGGGATGCTTTGGACGTCGCCACCGCCAGCTTATGGCTGGGCCTACGGGAGAGCGCGCAGCGCTACTGCGGGCTGGCCTTGGAAGGGGCGCGCAGGGTGAGTGCGGGACCCGCCTCCGCCCCCGGGTCTGGTCTGGCCCCCGCGAGGGCCGGGGTCTTACGCTGCGGCGCCTCGGCCTCGGGCTCTGGTCTGAGAGAAACGGCCCCGCACCGGAGCGCACGGCTGCGGCGTGGAGGCGGGCTGTGCTTGGCCGGCGTGTGGGGTGGGGGCCTGGCAGCCGGCGGAGAGCTGCGCGGCCGGAGGCGGGCCGGGGGGGACCCCGGGACGCGCGGGGCCTGTTGGCGCTGGCCGTTTTTTAGGCAGTAACGGAGGTCTCAAAAAGCCAAAGTCGTGAAACGAACGCCCCCTGATTTCACGCACACCCCTCTTGGCCTGCGATAGGGGTAGCCTGGCCGTTTTATTAAAGAAATCGAGGTTAAGGTTTTACTGCATAGTAACACTTCCTTAAACACAGGTCACACATAGTAAATTCCCAGAGAAGCTGTGGATGCCCCATCACTGGAAGTGTTTAAGGCCAGGCTGGATGGGACTTTGAGCAACCTGCTCTAGTGGAGGTGTCCCTGCTCGTGGCAGGGGGGTTGGAACTCGATGATCTTTAAGGTCCCTTCCAACTCTAACCATTCTACGATTCTAAATGTAAGCTACATTAAGCGGGTTATTTCCTTGAGAAAATAGTGGTATCCATTTACAAATAAAACGTTTGTGTATTTTAGTGTTTAAAATGTGTTAAATCATCGATTGTGTTCAGTATGTTATTTTAGCATGAAGTTGGTTGAGCAGGTTTCTCCACCAAACAAATTTTCTACCAGTAAATCATAAAAGACATATCAGCATTGATTCTTCTAACAGTGAAACATGTAGACAACTCAAAGGAGAATTTGCCATAATTGGTAGGTTCAGAAGGAAAAGTTTTTAGAGCTTTATCTAGTTGTCATCATATCTTGCTGTAACTTTCCTTATATTTTTTTTTCTTCACTTGGTAAGTGTACAATTTAAAAACCAAAGGCTTCCTCTATCTACTTACTCCGAGTTTTGTTAAAAAATAAATGTACAAGCCATAGGAGTAAACTAAGTCAACGTGTAATATCTATTTCTGTTGAAAACATTAATCTCTTTTTCTTTAGTTGAAACTTTTTACTTTATTTTTCAGGCTGTGGCTTCACTGCCTGAAGATATGAGACCTGGTCCTGATCTGTATGGTTTCCCGTGGGAAATAGTGATTTGTGCTGGCATTGTTGGAGCCTTTACAATTCTCTTGTTCCTGTATAGAAGTTATCAATCAGTAAGTGTTCAAATTGCATGCAGATGTGTAGAGTGTTTTAATGGTTTGAATTGAAATTGTTACTCTGTTCAAGATACATAATCCTTCAGAGTTTTAAATCTGTTATGATACACTTTAGAATCCCTCTAAAAGAGAAATTGAGAAGTAGTCTTTTGTCAAGACAGTGTTTGGACATGTACAGAGTGACTGTTGGTATTAGAGGAAATGCAATGAAACTCACTGTAGTAAGGCTTCCTTTTTCCTTCCCTTTTTAACTTCTACACCAGAAGTCAGCCCTTAAATTATTTTCACAGGATATAGAGGTTTTCCCCAGGCCGTATGTATTGCTGTGTGTGTCGATATCTCTCTGACTACCCTGGCTATAGCCAGACCAGCTCAGGTCTTTCAAGGTAATTGTAAGCAAAAGCAATCCAGATGGGCTCCCATCATGGGAGGCATTTTAAAACTTTGGACAGTGACCTTGATTCTTTTTATTGGAGCACTGAAGCAATTTCACTGTGTGCTGTTTGTGAGCACTAAGCTAATGACTTTGGGAAATGCAGTACCGAAACCTTTTAACGCACAAATCAGATTATATTTTGAGGGTAAAGGTTGTCTTCTATTGTAAGTAAGGATCTGAGTAATAACAGCTGCCCACCATACTGTCCCTGCTAATGAAATGAGGTCAGTGTTCTTAATTCTGTATTTTAAAATTCTCCACAGCTTTTACATACTTTTAAATAGACAAAATGTCATTTTGGTCCTAAGTGTAATGATGCTCGTGTTGGAAGATATGTTGCATACTGGTTTAGCTTTTCAGATATGACCAGCTGCATTTTTAGGGTTCTAGCATAAACTTAGATCTGGAAAATTGCCACCTTACTCTGCAGCAGCGGTTCAGATTGTCTGGAAGGGGATATGTGTTTGTATAAGTTAATGTATCTATAATTTGGATCACTTCTTCTGTTTTCTAGCAGCTAGGTGGTATGAAAGAGGCTTTTCAGCTGAAATCAGTCAAACAGCAACTCTAGTTTTGTTTTCTTCCTGCATATGTCACTAAGGCAGATTACAGAAACAATTACAGAAGTTACTGATAGCTTTTTCAGTCATCCTTACTTAGAACTGCATTGACTACTCTTTGAAGAATGGATGGTTATGTACTCAAAAGTAATGGGGTTGGGTTTTGGGTTTTGGCATGGATGATAGGATAAGATGTGCTTATGACTTTCTTTCTCTTTTTCTATTACTTGGACTCCTCGGCCATCCTGTGGCTTTAATTGAGGAGGAAATGGGGAAAATCCAAAGGACCCATTGTATGTTAGGCACGTGATCCAGGCCCAGCCTTGAGAGGAATGCTGTGCTGTAAAGTTTTCGTGAGTTCAGCCAAGTACTGCATCTCTTGCCTAGGCATTTGTGACCAATTTTGTCCCGCAGTTTGTTAGATTTTGATTCTGGGGCACTAGGGTCTGCGTGGCAGCTGCTGATTTGGCACTTCCCACTGAGTTGCATCTGGGCAGGATGCCCATCAGGTAGTACCCTTACTGCAGCTCTAACTGTGATTTATTATAACGTGTGTGGTTTTTTTCTCATAGGAAGTTAAGTCGGAGCTGGCATTTGGAGCTTCCCCCTTGCTCCCCTTTCCTACTCTTTTGGCTGTGCATGTCCACTACTGCTTTGTGTTGGCAGTCATGGTTATGTGGTGACTATTCAGGAATGTGTTATAGAAGTGATCCAGGTGTAAATTAACCTCCTTTCCTCTCTTCTCTGTTTAATTAGAGTGGGAGGACAGGGCAAACACACACTCGTGGAGGGGGTAAGAGCAAGGATGCAATTGCCCATTTTTAACAGCAGCCTGTATTTATAGACATTCCATGGTTAAACTGTTGGAACCACAGCTTAAAAGATTAGTTTTCAGATACTGTGCAAGTATAATTGATCAGACATTTTGAGTATTTATTCTTTTTATTTCAGGTTAGGAGTCGACTTTATGTAGGTAAGCTAATTTTTCATATTGTTTCTTTGGAGTATGACTTTTCCTTTTTTTTTTTTTTTTTTGTCCTTTTATATTTGGATGTTGCAGCACTTAACTGTCTGTCTTTTTTTTTTTTAGGAAGGGAAAAAAAGCTTGCTAATAAAATTGCTGAACTAGTTGAAGAAAAATGTGAAATTCTTAAAAAACTCAGCCTTTGCAAAAAACAGGTAATGATCCTCATTTGTTGCTTTCAGATGTGTCACTTGAAATGGGTTCAATTTATCAAGTATTTAAAGTATTAAACTCAGCTAAAAGTAAGATGTTTAAAGCATTTTAAATTGATTCTTCAAGTGCTTTTTCCTGGCAGTGCCTTTAAGTGCAGTTAAGGTGTAAGCGAGTTCTGCTTTTAACTCTTAATATGATATATTTCACTGGAAGCAATTTAAAAATGTCTTTAGTTTGTGCCACTGGGATAATTTACCAGGACTATGGATTTCCTGAGTTCCAGCAAGGTGCATTTGTGAATGTTTAGGCGGTGGCTATGCTTCAGACTAAAGCATCATAAATTGATGTCATTATTTAAGCAATACTTCATATAAATTCTCACATAAAGTATTTCCTTTTCAGTTCGAAGATTTAGAATTGTCTCTGAAGGATGATAATGTTACGAAAGAATCAACAGATACATCTTTTCTTGAGGTAAAAAGATAAATGGAAATTGTTATTTCTACACCTTAAGGCAATATTTCAGGAAAATGCTGCCCATATTAAAAAAAAATAAAAATCAAACCACCAACAAAAAACCTGAAACAAAACCCCCCAAAACTTAATTGTTTTAATTGACAGTGTTGTTGTTTTCGTCCTGGGTTACTGAAAATTACGTAGAATCAAGGCATGTAAATTAAGAGAAGTTTTTGTAATAATTGCATTAGAAATTACTGATAATAGAGCAAATGGCATACTAGACAGTATTTAATTTTTTTAAAAAGGAAGTTTTCCCTGTTTCTAGGAGATAGAGTAGTACATGAAGTACTTTTTCTCACACACATTTTGATTCAAATATATTGTATAGGCTACTGGAGAACAGTTATAAACAATGTAGTGGTAATTTTTGTTTACATCTCCTAAACTGGGAATATATTTGTAAAAGAGTTCTGAAAAAGTGAATCAGGTACCTAATGAGCTCTGTGGAATTTATCTAACAAAAAAGCAAATAAATTTATTTCATTCTGCACCTCAGATCCTATAGAGCTAATTGTTACAGGTTTTTTTAACATGCAAAAGTCTCTAGAGTACTTTGAGATTTATCTTTGTTATGGTGAAATTTGTTAAACGTACTTTGCTGTCATATTTAAAACATATTTGTCGTCTTCACATGTAATTAATGTCAAATGTTTTATATTAACTGTCAAAACAACTCGATTTAGGAAATGCATGAAAAACTGAACAAGTCAAACTTGGAACTCAACCAAGAAATAGAGAATCTAGAGAAAGAACTGGAAGAAGAAAAATTTAAGCAATCAGAAAATGATAACTTGGTAAGAATAAATAGAATCCTATCTTTGTCATTAAAAAAAAAAATCCCCCCAAAAAAATTCTCTATGGAGAAGACAAACTATTCTCTTTGGGTTCTTTGAAACAAAGACTACATTTCCCATTTTGTCTCCCTTCATACTCCCTATAGCATATTAGAAAAATGACACTTATAAAGGAAAATACTCAAGAAAAACTGGTTTTACTGATCTGGCAGTAGAACCTTCTCAGTTTGAAAATTAAAATAACTTTAGTAATTGCCTAGACCCTTTCAGTCAGATCTGTGGAAAAGTCTATATGACAACTAATAATTTTCAGGTGGCTGAAAATCAGAAGCGAGTGGAGTCTTTAGAGAATGAAGCAAAATCCATCCAGTCACAAATCGATGAGGTATGTCCAATCTTTATATAGTTTCTGTTTTCAAATCTTTGCAATTTCTCTGTTCTCCATGTAGTTACTGTTTTAATTTTTTTTTCTATTAAAGGTGCAGAAATAATATGCTGTGTAAACCAAAAGACTTTGTAAGGCTTAGTACTTTTGTGACTTGTAGACTTGATTTAGTAACTTTGAATTTCATGTAGCGATTGGCATTTATTGGGAAGTACAAGTTCCCTTGTCTTTTCTTTGCCTGCTGACTCCACAAAGATAAATAGCATTGCAAAACTAAATCAGCAAAAACTGGTGAAATTGTAGGAAAATGTGAGGATACGTATATAGCACAGCTAGAAAACCCAGGAATAAGTCCCAATAATATCATCATGTTCCTACTTACATCTTCACCTATACTCTATAAACAACACACTTTTTTATTTCACTTAGGCCAAGTCCACCCTAAAAGTATATCAGATTAATACAGAGAGACTCAAGACATCCATTCAAGATGCGGTAGATGAAAACTGCCATCTCCAGGAAAGTGAGAAACAGGTAGGTTCTTCCTAGTTACTGTTAGAAATACTGCATTTTTTGTGATACTGTGTAAATATGATTTCTCCAAGGAGCTTGCCCTCTATGCGTTTGTTAATACCCCTTGCGTGTTCTGGTAAATGGAATAAGGAAGAGGACATGGCTTTAAAATTATTTTATGTTGGAATAACTTTATCTAAAGTAGTCCTGTTTTGAAAGAAATTTAATAATTAGGGTTTGTGGGGAAACATTCATACAGTTCAGTGAGGGAGAGAGAGCACTTGGTAATGTAAGACTAGTAAGAATTTTGCTGAGACTTAGAGGAAAGCAGCAAGATTTGAGCAAGTTCACAGGTACGATCCTCTACAGAGGCAGAGAGAAAATGCCTATACTTGATCCAGAAAACAAAAGAATTTAAAAAATTGCAGAGTATGCAAAAGGCAGGTAAAAAACTTAGTGTGGTACCACTATGGAACAATTCATGGGAAGTCAGGCAGGTAATACAAAGGGATGGAAAAGACTGATCCCAAATTTTAGCTGTTTATTTCCCTCAGTGCCATAGCCACTGGGGAAATGCTGATTATTTTAAAATGTTCATCATATGCAATACTTTTCCTGTGCAATAACTAGTTTTACAATTAAATTATTCTATTTTTTGGTCTAATAAAAAGGTATTCTCTCTGAACATTAAATATTCCATGGAATGTTTTTGGATTTTGAGGGGTTTGGGGTTGTTTGTTTTAATGGATGTGTGCTTATTTTCCTGACTGACTGATGATCTCCTTGTTATCTGAACAGTAACCTGACAGATGGTGAGGCAGGGGTAGAAGTACAGACCTGTTGGTTTTTAGCAGTCTCAGCTGGGGCTTGCTTTAGTCCTCTCTATCAAAGCACTGTGCCTGTCAGACTTACTGATTCAGGAAAAAAAAAAAAAAAAAGTTACTGGAAATAAAAAAATTTCTGCAGGAGGAATATTTCAGTTCTGTACAACTCTATTATCAGTAAAACTTTGTATTTTTCTCTGATTTTAGAAGGAGTACATGTTTGACTACAAAAAAAAGGAAGGCAATTTTATTAGATACTCTCAGTGGAGAAACAGTAAATTTGGGTGTCACCACTGAGATGAAGTTGCTTGAGAATTATTTTCTTTCAAGAGTCTTCTTCATCTAATCTATACATCGTTTTTGGTTGTTTCTGTGAGAAGGAAGGGTCTGGTCTCAGTGCTTTGTTTCAAATGTGACAGTATACTTATTAAATAAATTTTAAGAAGCAGTATGCAAAGTTTTAATAGAGAGGGTTTTTTTTGTGTTTTCTCTGGTAATTTCTTGGTTTCAAACAGAAATCATTCTGTGATTCTGTGAAAAGAATCTTTTTCTTACATTTATTAAAAAATAGTACTTAGAGTAAGATATTACTAAGTGCTGATAATTACATTTTATAGGCAATCATTTTATATCAAGCAAACACAGGAAAAAAAATCAGTAAATACAACTCCCAGCATGTAATTAACTTCCCAGGTTCCTAGATAAAAATAAGTATTTTTGCATTCCTTCTAGATAAAATAGCCTGGGTATAGTAGTTCTTTAAGGACGTTAATTAGGATGAATTACTACACTTTGTTGTTAACTGAGCTTTGCAGGTTTTAGTAATTTGAAAACATTTATATATATTGTATCTTGCTGTACCTTTTAGTAGATAAATAACCTGATAAGAAGTGATGGAACCTGATCAGGAAAGAAGAGAAAGTATCTACTTTGCTTGTTTGTACTCACTTTTATGAGGTTGTTGTAAGCATGAGAGTTAGTTTGCTATATTAGAATATCCGTATCCTTTTTTTATTTTCCTTTCTTTTTTTTTTTTTTTTTTAAAGATGGAATTTCACTTATGCTCAAAAGGTAACAAAGGTGTTATTTGTTCACAGAAGCTAGAATACTTTCTTCCTCTGTCCATTTGCACTAATGGGTCATAATCTTCTGGCACATCATAGCTTAAATGTTATAACAGATGTGCTGTCGCAGGTTTATGATGTGTCAGAGAGAGGATTGGGCCTTTTAGTTTGAACAAGGGAACTGTTAATGAGCTCCAAACTTCCTGTGCTTTGTTTTTTGCAGGAACATTAGGAATATATATTGCTTTAGCTTATTGCAAATCCTTGCTATTTCTCTTTATTGTGATTGTTACAGGTATATAAAGTCATGTCAATTTATTTTCTCTTTGGCTTCATGAAGAAGGAATCTCTTAAAGTTTAGCTTCCCTTTGAGGGTGACATTTAATGATAAAAGTAGATGCCTGTGTATGTCTTCTGAGCAGTATTAGCATAAAGAGTATTTTTGTTTTATCTGTAATACCTAGTTTGCCTGATGCTGCAAATTCATACATGGCTTTTACTGCTTGAAAGGTGCAGTTGTGTGCCAAGTGGGGTTCATCCAGTTCTAGTCACGTACCTTTTGTTTTATGCCTTCTAGTTTATCTTTAAGTAGTGTTCAGGCTTGCTTCTCTGTTTGCATGGCAGTTCCCCTGTTTAACTACCATTTTCTGGTTTTATTTTTAGTATAACTGGCTGTTACGTTCTTGTTGCTCAACCTGGTTATTTCTTCCTGTACATTCACTGCTTTTAAATGGTTGCCTGTTGTGCAACTTTAAGCAATATTATTTTGACAGATTCTCAGACAGATTTTCTGTACCATACCCCATGTTTTTGTACTGCATGTTTTGTCTTAAGAGAAATTTGCATCAGTTCGATTTCATTCTCACAGTATGAATACATTGTTTAATTAGTTAATATGTTGCAATGGTTATTTTTAATGAGCTGGTGCTTAAGTGTACTAATACCTTTACTGCTGTAAAGTATTTTTGTGAAATGAGATTTTACTGGGGGATATATGTAAAACGTAACCTTGGAAATCTACCTCTATTTTTAGTTAACCAGAGTTAATTACAAAGTTGCAAACTAGTAGGTGTCAATTACATACAGTTGCTCTGACTTTCATTAATAGGGAAGCTTTTTTTTAAAAAAAAAAAAAACCACCTTTAAGAGGTATGGAGGAGAGTTGGAGAAATAATAGTTTTGCAAGTCACATGAATTTAAATAAATGTAATAAATAAATAAAGTCTAAAAAGTTTCCTGGTTTCCCTTACCTCACTGACCTCTTCTAGGTTGAAAAAACAGGTACAATTTCAGAAGTGTGTGTGTATATTGTGGACTGAGTGTGCTCTCCATCCGTTACCCAGCGTTTGTAGCTGTTACATGAATTGTCACTATTGTATATCTATTGCTATCATCACATCAGGGTTTTTTAACTGAGAAGAATATTAAATGAACTGTTCTTACAAATGTTTAAAAATATCCTAACAACTAATTGCAATGGAGAGCTATTGCAGCTAAAGCAACTGGACTATGACATAGAAGTCTTTATTTTTCAACTCTTGAGCTTTAACTGTCTTGTAGTCTATGTTAATTCTTACTGATGGATGAGAGGTTAAAATTCTGCTTGTGTGTAGATAATATACATAACAGGCTCAAGTAGTATTCATCCTTGATTCTTCGTTGTAATAGACAATCACACTAATCTGATATTTCCCTTTTTAGCTTTTACAAGAAGCTGAAGGATGGGGTGAACGATTTAGTGAACTAAACGAACAAACTAAGATGTTTGAAACTTCTAAAGCAGATATAGAAGAAGTATTGAAAAATAAAGAGAGTCAAGTCAAGGTAAATTGTGACAGCTAGCATTGAATCAAATTACTCAGACTGATACTAATCATTGAGTTCCAAGAAAGTCTACCAACCTCTCCTTGTCTTAATATGCATTAAGCTGTTTTGGGTTTTTGTTTGCTGTCTCCATCCTCTAATGTCATGTTCCCTGTTAAGCAAAAAAGGTTGCTTAGCAGCGCAACAGAGCAGTCTGATAACCTTTGAAGCCAGCATGTTAAATAAGCAAAAACTCTCTTAGTTCTGATGGAGTATTTGCATTTTTTTTTTTTTAAATTTGAAGTGTGGGAGTTGAGAGCGTATTCTTACATGTGTGCACCTTATATACACAAGCCTGCTAAAAGCGTGCATACTTGGCTATCTGAAAGGTCTTCACAAGGGCACACCTGCTGACATGCAGGTATATGTTCTAATAGAAAAGTAGTATCAGACATCTACTATCTTGCATATTGGGCTCCCTTAATCTACTAACAGAACTAAGTAAAGGACAGAATTCCTGAAAAAGCAATTGTAATGGTAACTATGTTTTCATTGCTTGTATTTATTTTACTGTTTCTGTTTCCTATGGGCTTTTCCTTAGTCACTGACACAATACTTACTGAAGATGAAAGACTGGAGTTCAGCAATAAGAGAAGATGATAACGCTGAAGATAATCACTGGGACACAGATATCAAGGGTGAAGCAGAGAATGGAGAGCACTTAGGTACAGTTTGTATAGCTTCCCATCTTAAATATTCATTTAGTAGATGTTTTAGAAATACAGAACTGGCAAACTTCCAGGAAGGTTGAAAGATGAGCTTCGTAGAGGTTGGATTTTCAGAACGCACCCAATGTTATTCACGATGGACAGTTCATTGATGCTTGGACCCCTATGCTACTATTTAGCAATGTGTGGGTATAGCTAAACCATACATATTATTATACAGCAATGTAAAGAATCAGTGCTCAGTCTCTTGCAGAATAACTTCAGCCTATGTTAGTATTAAGCAGTGATTCTCAAACAACATTTTTAGGTGGGAACCTTGCTTTCGTTTCTTCTTGAAGCTCCTCCCAGCAGTAGCACAGTGGGTCCCTGGAGCCTAATTTCTGCTTCCTCCTCCTTACACGGGTGTTACTTGTTGCAGAAGCAGTATGGTAGAACTGGAATCAGAGGGGTGTAGATGTGGGTCCCCTCAGAACATCGGCACAAAAGAGCCTTTCTTCCTCCTTTTTCTTGCTGCAGCTGCTTCTTATGCTGGTGCTGATGATACCGTAGGGCACATCCCAGTAAATCTTACAGTGTGTATCCAGCATCTCCGTGTTAACATGAGCATTCTGACTCTGATTCATTGGTAAACAAAGCACTAGAATACAAGTATATCCCTACCCCCCCATTTTTTTTCTTTTGCCTCCAAATATGCTATACCTATTGTGCTATGTTGGGGATTGATTTTTTAGAAAAATAAAATAATAGTAGTAAGCTCTGTCACAAACATTTTTATGCATTTTATGTGACATATTCTATTCTGTCAATCAGATGATCAGCAAAAACGAACTGTAAAGAAATTGATCTATGCTGCAAAGGTATGTGATTTTTGAGAAACTTGTGGGTGGAAGGGGGGAACTAGAGAGAATATATGCAATTGTGATGGTAAGTTTAATTGCATATAGATAACACTATCACAGAGTTCTGCTTCTTCTGATGTTAAATTACATATTTTTGCATGCAAACAATTTCTGGTAATCTTAAAATGCTCATTTTTTTTATATTTTGATTGTAGTTAAATGCTTGTTTAAAGACCTTGGAAACAGAAAGAGATCAAATGTATTCAAAACTGTCTGATGAAAATAAAGCTAAAGGAGAGCTTACAGGTAATTAAATGTTGTTTTGCCTTCAAGATTAATAAGATGCTGCTTTTGTAAAGTGGTGTTAGAGGCTGTAAGTATTACTTCCAGTAAAAACTGAATTAAGTTTATGTTAATACCTCTACTTGATTTTTAAAATGCCTGTTTAAGTTGCTCAGCTATTTTAAGTATTTGATTTTAGAGGTAAAGGAATAGAAGTTGCTAAAGCACCATTTGCAAATTTTGTGGTACTCTGTTAGAATATTCTATAAACGTTAAGTTACAGAATCTTAAAATACATGGGCAAAGTGATATTAATAAATACATAATACCTTCTTTACATAATTTCTGGACTTGAAAGAATGGATTTTTAATGTAAATTTTAAAACCGTCTATTAAAAATGGTAGCTTAATTGTAATGAGTTTGTAATGGGTGCAAGCTCAATACTCCTTAAAATCCAAAATACTGTATTTAGAGAACTGAACTTAAAAGCATTTTGCTCTACTTTTTTCCCTTTGTTGTGTAGGCTGTATTGAATTAAACTTTATGAAATGCAAACACTGCCACTTCATATTAAAGGCTGTAATTAGCTATTGCTTTCAGAAATAACAGCCAGCAGAGTAGCCATCACATTTGAATGTGCTTTGTTACTTGGGTGACGAAATTATCTGTAAAACTGTATTTTTCTTTTTTTTTTATAGTTCTTTAAACTGACTCTCTTTGTGTTAGTGTGTTTTCCAAATTGATTGTCCCGTAAAGATACTCAAACTTACTCAAAGCTTTCTGTGTTTCTTGAAGAGACACATAGGAATAGTAAATAGGAAAAGAATGACTTATTTTAATTTGGAAAGATGAGGTATTTTGACAAATCTAAGTTATGCCTTCAGGCTACTCAGCAAGACCTTGTGTGGGTAAAACTGCACGAGTGTATGATAGCACTGATTTTACTCCTTCAGTCGAACAGTTAACAGTAATAAGAGCCCTAAATGAAAATTTAGATTGTGAATTACAAAACTGCATTGTTTTCAAAGCAGCTATACAGTTCGGAGCAAAGGCTAGATACATGCTCAGAGCTGCACTTTGTGACAGGTAGAAAGTATAGTTGCTGGTTTCCCATCAAAAGGAGCAATACAGCTTCTCAATTTGTATAATTTCTTGAACTATATTAACATACTATTGCTTATATTATTAAATCAGCATAGGATCAAAGCTTTTTACAAACTTTCGATGTACTAAAATATTTAAAATGTTTTAATTTTTGTAAATTTTGCATTATCCCAATATAATTATCTCTAAATTTAACAGAACGTATAGAAAACCTTCAAAGTCAACAAGCTTCCTTGCAGTCTGAAAAGGAACGTTTTGAAAATGAAGTTCAAAAACTTCAGCAGAAACTTAAAGTAATGACTGAGCTTTATCAAGAAAATGAAATGAAACTACACAGGTGCTGGTTTCTCTTTTTGTATTCAATACTTACTCTTTGATTTGAATGTAACTCTTTGATTTGGGGGACGGAAAATTATTAAAAATTTGAATACTGCTTTCCAGAGTTTTCTGAATGGTAAAGACCCTGTTATGTTACACCTTCCTGTACATTTGTGACCACAGTCATTTTATAGAAATTGTTTCCATGAAAGCAGTGGTGTATTATTTTATGACTTTTCCACAAGCAAGTACAGGAACAAAGGTAAAACAAATAACACATCTATGAATCTATGAATAATCTATGAAATAAGGTGGGTGAAGTTGGAAAGCTTGATTTTATTTTTTTTTTTTAATTATTAAATTAAGATATGATGTAATACAGCTATCAAAGTTGCTGAAAGAAAGATAATCAGTTGCTCCTTTAACTGTGAGGTATATTTTATATAGTAAAAAGAGACAGTAATGTCGTCAGAGGAGTGATGCTATACATAAAACTAAGCTTAGAGTTAAAACATAGGCAAGCTAACTATTACAGGTAAGCAACATAGAACCCTTGTGAGTCAGGCTTTCCTCATCCAGAAGGACAGAATATGGGGACTGTACTATCTGCCTCACGGTCAGGATGGTAGTGGGGGTTATAACTTACTGATTGAAATCAGAAATGTGTTAAGGGCTAGAAATAAAGTTGATTGGAATGGGATGGGGCATGTAGTAACCTTCAGAAGTGTGCGTGTGTGGAGGGAGCAGGGGGCATCATTTTAGGGCACAATGGTATAATGAGTTTTAGTAGCCAGAAATTATTTCTTCAAGATACAATCTTGAAGGCAGCAAGAGAAGCAGTACAAGTCTTGATCCTGTACTGAGCAGTATGCAGGGCCTTTTTAAAGTATTGCTTTCAATAATCTGCTCTGTAGTGTGTATATTTATATACACTACATACATATTTGGCATCTTTGTAGATGTAACAAAACCTAGAAATGCACTACGTTAACATTTGATTTTTAAAAAGGGGGGGGTGGGAAGGAAACTGTTAAAATGAAGCTATAATGGGCAGTCAGAAAGGAAAAATGTTTGCAGACTGTGTGGCTGATATTTAAAAATACCACACTGAAGCTCAGCAAATGTTTGCTGCTTATCAAAGATTTTAGAAAAGCCAAAAAAGAGTAGGGAGAAGCTGGTGTGACGAGATAGCAGAATGAAAGAGTCTGTTAGCATTAACAAGGCATCTTTTAAAAAGCTAGGTGCGTTCAAACAAGGGAAGTAGAAAAGTGGGAAATTAAGATTGAGTATAGAAGAAGTCTAAATCATATTAAAAAAAGTCATTAGTTTGTTTGCTAAGGACCACTGTTTACAGGAAAATGACCGCTTTATCCATTCAGGACTGTATGCAGCAGTAGTATCCATGTGTGTTCTGCAGAATTACCTTATGCATAATCTGCAATCTGGAATATGAGTTTTCTCTTCTGAAGTGCCTAATGAGGCTTAAAAAAAGAGGGGCCTGGAAAGAATTTTTTTTTAATAACGATTTTTTTTTTTTAATAGATAATAACAACCTTTTTCTGCTCCAAAAATTTATTTTAAAATGCAAAAAAATAGAACAAATCACTGAAAGTTAGTGTAATTTTGGTTTTAGTTTGTTTGATTTGATTTCTGGCTGCTTTTTTTTTTTTTTTTTTTTTTTTTTTCCTCCTTTCCCTCCTCCCAAATAGAAGGGTTGTTCAGCCTGGAAAAGAGAAGGCTGGGGGAGACCTTATAGCAACCTTCCAGTACCTAAAGGGGGCCTACAGGAAAGCTGGAGAGGGACTCTTTATCAGGGAGTGTAGTGACAGGACAAGGGATAATGGTTCTAAAATGAAAGAGGGGAGATTCAGATTAGATACGAGGAAGAAATTCTTTACTGTGAGGGTGGTGAGACACTGGAACAGGTTGCCCAGGGAAGCTGTGCATGCCCCATCCCTGAAGGTGTTCATTGCCAGGTTGGATGGGGCTTTGAGCAACCTGGTCTAGTGGGAGGTGTCCCTGCCCATGGCAGAGGTTGGACCTAGACAGTCTTTAAGGTCCCTTCCAACTCTAACCATTCTATGAAATATTCTTTGGGAATATGGATTGTCTTCCAGATTCTTTTTAGGAATAGTGGTGATCTAGTTGTTTCATATAGAACAGTTCATATTAGTTTATTCAGTTCATTAATACAAACTAGTGCTATTTATGCCACTCCATGTTGCCTATAAAACTCTTTATCTGGTTAAATACCATGTATTCATCACCCCTGAATAATTAGAGAAGTTTTTCTTGACAGACCAACTACAAAATTGTTGACTTGAAACAGAATTAACCATAGTTTTTGAATTTTCTTGAAGGAAGCTGACAGTGGAAGAGAGAGAACGCCTACAGAAGGAAGAAAAGCTTTCTAAAGTAGATGAAAAAATTAATCACGCTGCTGAAGAACTAAATAGCTACAGGTAATTACAGATTTTAGTTGCTGTAATCACTTGTCCCAAAGTGAACAAAAGGCAATAGAGAATTAGTAAGAACACCAGTATAAGTGAATGTATTTTCTTCCAGTTTCTTTGGGGGGTGTGTGTGTGTGTATTACATGCTAGTTTGTTTGTAACAATACGTACTAAGGGAGTTTTTGCTGTGTTAAAATTGGGTATGGAAGATCACCAGCAGCCTTTCTTCCATTAGAGTGCTAATTGTATTGACGTGTTAGCTTTAATGGAATGGAGATGTTGGTCTCTAATCTAGTTCCCTTTACTGAGCAGAGATAAAAATAGGAAGTTAATAGTATGCTGTGAAATGAATGCCATGTTCAGTTTTCCTATAGATTCTAACATATTTATATTGTATAGTTACAGTATTCTATTTCTGTATTTCTAAGCTTGTCAAGTAGTACCATTTTTTAGAAATCCTTTACTGAAATAACATGATGTGGGAATATTTTCTGAAGTTGTTTTTTAACTGCTTTGCTCTGTTTTGTGTTACACCAATGGCTTACCTCTGGTTTGTTTCTGTGGTTTCTCAAACTATGGCATAATTCTTTAAGCTGTAATGTATATTCCCCATCTTCCTTCAATGTTTTGGGGGTATTGACTTTAACTGAGTGATTCTGATCAACAGTGCTTCCTGAAGAGTTAGTTAGGTTAATTCTCTAGAATGTAAAGTTCTTGTAGACATTCTTCAGTATTTATACAGGAAGACAGAATTCACTCTTCTTGATTTACTCAGAATGTGAACTTTGTAGACATCTTAATTTTAAAGAGAATATTAATAATGCAAATGGAGTATAACTAGCCAATGAGTGTGTCTTTGGCCCACCTGCTGAGAGAGTGTAGAGCCTGGAGAGGCTGCGCACAGGGCAGCGGGCAGCAAGGGTGGCATCATCCTTTCTGTGCTCTTGAAATAACTTTAGTGCAAGTGACTGTCCCTCAGGGCGGACTGTGGCAGCCTGTGACAGCGTGGTGCTCCAGCCACATTGGTACATTTGTGGAGCTGGGGGAGGCTGGCTGATAGGGCACATGTGGAGGGATATCCTTTATATTGGAAACGTATTGCAGACCACTGAAAAGTTGGGGAGATGCTGGGTTTTTTGTTTCTGTTCTTTTGTTTACATTCCTGTTTGCACTAGTCTAGGGCCTAGAATTTCCACTGCTGCTGTAATTTTTATGTATCCTGTGAGCCTAATTATCTTTTGGTTAAAAAAAAAAGTCTTAATTATACCTTGTGTTTACTGTTGTGTTTACTGTATTTAAAATTACTTTCCTCCACATTTTATTACAATTTTGTTACAGAGAGCGAGCAAAAGATCTTGAGGAAGAGCTAGAAAGAACCATTCGTTCTTACCAGAACCAGGTATGTGCTTTGTGTTACCTACCGTCGATGCCAAGTAGGACGGATGTTACTGCAACTGAAATAACACTTCCAGATAGGTTGTGATACTGTATTTAGCTTGGTCTTGTTGGATGGGGTTTTTGCCCCCCCCCCCCCTTTTTTTTTCCCCCTTCTTGATGCCATCTGGTTTTGACTGACACAATTTCATAGCAGAGATCATTTTAATTTAACTTATTTAAGATAATTTAACCTTACTAAAAATTTAAATTTTAAGTTTAGATGTCTCACTAGAAATTATCCGTATACATTAAATTATCTTAAATTTTCTTCTTCAGATCAATGATGATCTAATGAATCTCTCTTTCACAGATCACTTCACATGAGAAAAAAGCTCATGATAATTGGGTAAGTTCCAAATACTGAATGTTCTCATCTTTGTGCATCTTCTTTTTCCATCATCTGAATAGCTTGCTTTATCACTTTTTTGTTTCTTATTAAAAACAGATAATTAACTCTAACCTGTCACCTTTAAATATACGAGTTTCTGTAGAGATACACAAAAGCATGTTAAAAATACTTGTATGATATAAAATAGTTGGAATAATTAAGCCAGATGCCTATGAGCACAGTAGAACAATATTACAGTATTATTTGCTGTAGCAGTAAATCTGCTGGAATAACATGTTACCATTTAACAAGTGTGTTGACATTTTGCTAATAATAAAAGCTTTTGGCCTTGTTTCAATGCCATTTTAATATTTTCCCTGGATGTACTTCACTCCTTTTATCTACTAACAGAAGACGTTATGTCCTGTGAGAACAGTATGTTCCATTGACAGCTCCGTAAGAATGTTGCTACAAAATCCATTTTTACCTTTTTTCCAAACAGGAAACTTTAAAATATCTCCTGACTAATACATTCTTCAGTTTCACAGAATGGTCTGTATAAGATAAAATCCTGTTAAAAGCTATGATGCTTCATGGCCATAATTTTACAGGTTTTTAATTATATAACTTTTTAAAAAATTCTTCTGTAAAATTTGAGACTTTAAGTCTTGTAAATATTCTGTAGATGTTTCAAAGCAGAATTTCATTTCTGCAGTTTTAAGAATCTGCAGGAAAGCCATGTAATTCCTCAAAAGCTTGGGTGGTAGAGCTGCTAATGTCATTTGGTGATATATGTGAGGCTCTGTTTCATATGCTTTATACACAAGTCATATCTTTTGAAAATTCAGTCCACGTGCTTTAGATAGAGGGGGAAGAAATGTTTTGGATCTAGGACCTGTCACATTTATGAAGCGTTAAATTAATAAATAGCAATATCTAAGCATCTGATTTTTGTTCTCCCCAAAGCTAACAGCTCGAGCAGCTGAAAGACATCTCAATGATATAAAAAAAGAAAATGCACATAACAGACAAAAGTAAGTGCAGTCCTGATCAAATTGTAAACAAATGCAATTGGGCATGTGAGTATGTTTTGGATTTACACAATTTGGTGTTTTCTAGACCTATGTTAATCAGTTGTGGCCCAAACACAGAGCAGAGAGAGCACAGTGTTCCACTGGAGTTCTGAAAGAAAGGGAGTAATTTGAGCATTCCTGTAACGATAACGTGCAAGAAAGTAAGAACTTATTTCAGTACTTCACATAGTTCTTATTTCAAGAAAGAAGCAGAAAGTTTTGGGGGTTTGTTGTTTGTTTCTTTTAAATAAGTATGTATCACCCAGCTGTCATGGTTACCTAATGATTTTACAGCTGATCTTAGAAGTTAATGCTGAGCAAAGAGATCAGGTGTTGGTGGTTGAGAGGAAACTTTAGCTGTGAAGTTAACTAGTATTTGGAATGTGGTTTAGAGTACTCATGAGAGTAATGTCATGCTGGGAATTGCGACATCTAACATGCCACTTCAACTTCTGAATTACAATTTAAATACAGCAGCATAGAGAAATACTTACCAAACTCTGAACTTAAGAGTTCCTGAGACATCCTTGGTCTCTTTTCTTTTTATTTAGGGAATAAAATACCTTGCTCTGTTAACCCTTTAAGTAGAAAGTCTAGCAGTAAACAGTGCAGTCTAGTAAAATTTTAGCACTTGTTAGTTATTAACTACTTTTTTGTTGCTTATTTGCAGATTAACTGAAGCAGAATTTAAACTTGACCTCTTAGAAAAAGATCCTTATGCTCTTGATGTGCCAGTTAGACCATTTGGCAGAGGTACAGTATTGAATTGTAAAATAGAGCCTAATTGTTTTGGTTTATGGTTTTGTTTCCTAAGACCACACATACGTAATTGTTTGAAAACTATCTTGTCCATGTGTATGTACAAATAACAGTCATTTAAAAGAATAATTGGGTCATAAGTTACTCTAGGTCATGTTGAGTATTTTGTTGAAACTAAGAGCGTTTGTAGCATTGAAGAGAGTAGACTAGGAATATGATACACATGGTAATTAGAGCACAGTTTTCATTTCACTTAGACAATTTAGTTTTAAACTTCACCTGAGAAGTTAATTACTTTATACAGTTTGCTAAACTAAATATTGTGAACTTGAGTATTTTGTTTTAACTGTTCCAGAGCATTCCCCATATGGACCCTCACCAATGGGCCGGCCTTCATCTGAAACAAGAGCTTTTCTTTCCCCTCCAACTTTATTGGAGGGTCCTTTAAGGCTTTCACCTATGCTTCCAGGTGGAGGAGGAGGAAGAGGTACAATTCTTAAACTTGAAAACGTATCTATTCTGGATTTCTCTCTCCTCAACTATAAACCTGTCACACCTTTTCCTCTTGCTGGTGACAAAAACTATTAGAACAACCACTTCATTATAAACAGTTAATTGGACAAACTATTCCTGTTTTTCAGCTTGCTTCTAAGCTGTCTAATGTGTAACAGTAAAATGGAAAATTTAGTTGTTACTGGTAGGTTGGTCAGTGGATTCACTTTAGAAGCATAGACTGAGAAAAGTGAAAAGCCAAACTTAATCAGTCTTGGTTTATTTCTTGGACAAATGAGGTTCTGCTGAAATGAACTTATAATTTTAAAGTAAACAATAGTGGATTAGTTTTCTGAGGAAAGAATACTGCTACTTCCAGCTCATTGGTCTACAGTCGGTGAGAGAAGGAGAGGGTGTCTGCGTTGTCAAAAAGATGAGACGGTTTTGTTGGGTGTTGTGACGCTAGAAAGTTACTGATTCAGTAAATTGTTTTCTTCTCTTTGTTCTAAATTTGAGGCAGTCATTATACACGGAGACAGTTTACTCCATAGTAGTGAAAGGGACAGGAAGGTTGTGTATAAGGAGTAGAATTCAGAGATTAAGGAGCAGGTGAAAGCAAGTCATAGTGTCATGGATTGTAAGGGAAGAAAAACACTGTTCGTTCATATTTTTGATGTTGATGGAAATAGTGTAGATAAATGCTAGAGTGGAGTTCAGCATCTGTTACGGGTAATAAAGAAGCTACTATTTAATTTACTGTTACACCCGTTGAAACCTGTACTTATTTCATGGGAAACTTGTCTTAAGTGTCTCTCCTATAAGGATTTCACTAATCAACATTGATTTTTTGAAAGACCAGCACGGACTATTTATTTACTTTAATTCTTTGTAAAAAGCATATTCAGGTGTGTATGAAAGTTGATTCATTTTCTAAGTCAGAAAAGCTTGAGATTGAACGTTCAACTGTAGCTGTACCACACGCAAGCAAAAGCATACTTGTCAATTTATTTTTATAGAGACAGTAAATAATGAAACTGAGCCATCCAATGGATCTTTAAATTGTAGCTCAGCTGTTGCTGGTGAGAAAGAGTAAAAACTGGATTTCAGGATGCAGTTTTAGCAAGGAAAGAGACTATAAAGGCATAACTACTGTCCATTTCGTAATGGAGCGCTAATGTAACTTAGGCAGATTAAACAAATGATGTGATTAAATAATGCGAGCTCCAGAGCAATTGTAGTGCTCATCTCACTTTGCACAAGACACCAAATGGCTTCAAATTTTAGGTTGAATTTTAGGATAGAGAATTAGAGAATGAGATCTGAATTCAGTATTTCTATAATTTTTCAGACCAAATCTATTTTAAAGGAAACTCGCAACCTGAAATCACTTGTTGTTACAGTTTATCTTGCACTTGGTTATTTGTTGACCTGGTCTTCTCTGGTTTTTTTTCTTGAATAATAAATTAGAAAGAACCAGAAGAGTGAATGTAATGTGGATCTTTTCTTATGATGAGGGTAACTTTCAGTTTGCTAATTTTTAGTTTGATTAGTTACAGGTTTTTTAGCATTAAGAAGATTTATCTTGAGGGCACTAGTTTCTCTGATTTGAATGAAACAAAACTCTTATTAAAATGATTTTTTATTTTTTTTTATTTTTTTTTTAAATGGAGGTACTCCAGATTGCACTCTTTTTGAACTAAGACTTTTTCATTCCAAACAAACCTTTTAAACGCTTCTAGTAAACATAACTGGTCATCAGCAAACAGCTGGAGAGTCCTGTGGAGCCATGCACCTCTTGTATATTGACAGTGTTGGCGTTCCGTGATTCTGTTTTACTGTTTTCAGACTTAATGAAGAAAGCCATAATAGAGTATTTAAAATACCTGGGTAAATAGCTATCTGATTTCTTTGATTAGGATCCAGAGGACCGCCTGCCATGTATGAAGCTGGTAACGAAAGAGGAGAGCTGAGTTCTGATAGATTAACTGATCCCCACAGACCACCATCAGATACTGGATCCCTGTCTCCTCCTTGGGACAGAGAACGCAGGATAATTCTGCCTCCACCAGGTATAAAAATCTGTTTACCTACTGTATTTATGGAAAATGGAGTTTTCTGACTTGCAGGGGTATATATTTAAGTATTTTTTGCTTAAAAATATGAAGTGTTTCCTTGGAACTAGAAGCGCAACTGCACTGAAAAGGTTTTTATAATAGTAGCTTTTTTTCCCCTTCTTGAATTGTGCGGTTCACTTGCACTTCTTCTGTGCTATCTTTTAAATATATATGTGTACTGGCAGTGTACAGTCAACTGTTCGGTTTCATCATTTTACTGAGGATTTGTTTAGTACACCAAAAGACCGGTCTGGCCTGAATAATTAATAAGAGATTTGAGGAAGTAAAATGTTTTAAAGGTACATTAGCCTTATATGTAAATAAATAAATAAATAAAAGCTATCTAATGTTGAAAAATACTATGTTTTTCAGAAAAACATTTATATTGATAGTACAGGAGTACCATGGTACAGTCATCCTGTTCTTTCATGTTGATATTGCTTCTTTGATAATTAACAATAACAAAATCAGTCTTTGCTCTCACTTCTTCAGCTAAACATCTGTATTGCACATTATCACTCAAGGAAGACAGAGTTGAATCAAAGAGTATACTACTGATATTTCTCAAGTAAAACAATGCAGGGGAAGGACAACCTTCCTGTATACCTGTAATAAAGAAGCAAAAATGCTACAAGTTTAAAAAAAAAAATTAAAAATTAGGTAAAGTACACAGATTAAAGTACCCCAATAATTAGATTGTAGTTGCTATACATCTGTGTGAAAACCTGATTATAAAACTCAAAGTCCACTCAGGATACAGTTCCTCATTTGCCAGATCTGCCCTATTGACAGGGTGCTGCAGAGAGGTGGTCTTGTCTCTGTGACCTGAGTTCTTACCTGTCTTTGCACTTGGATCTCACTGATTCAGTTTGTCTTGTAGCTGCATGATTGTTTGCTAGATCTGATGTAAGGAAGTTGGTGGAAACACATCACAGCACTATGAAATGTATTGGAAACCAGCCCTTTTATCTAAGAATGGCTTAAAATATATAGTAACTTATTTGCCTTTGACCTTGATTGCTCTGCTGAACCTTCGTTTCAAGGCCTCACTGTGTAGCACTTAAGCAGTCATATCTTTCGCAATTCTACTGTATCTTAAACCAAAAATCAATGAATTTTCTCTTTTGCAGCTCCTTAGGGACCTAAGGTATAGTATGTACTTGGTGGTATTCTTATGTTTGGGGATTTTTAAGATTTGATTGCTTACCCTGATTAATAGTCACTTTGGATATCGTTTGCTCTTGTAAATATCCCGAGAATTTTGCTGGTCCAAAATTGTGTGAAATCGGGGGAATAAATCTTCACTGACCTGTTTTGTGATTTCTTCATTGTTAGTTGAGCCTTACACTGATCCAGTTCCTCCTCCTCCTCGAAGACAAGAAAGATTTTTCCCTAATCCTCCAAATACTGGAAGACTTTCCGGACCAGCAGAACTACGAAGTTACAATGTGCAGTCTTTTGATAAAACAGGTGGGAATTGCTTCCGTGATGCTATAAAATGGAGAACCTCAGTATAGGTTGACCACACGTAGTAAGCCATGGTAAGAGGATAACTTTATTGCTACCACAGACCTGATGTTCCATTGTGTAAAAACATTTTTAACACCTGCTGGCCTTGATGCAGTCTGTCCGTGTTACCAGCAATAGTAGTCTCTTGTTGGGTGGATGGGATTCATGGAATGGTAGGCATGAGGCATTTTGTGAGACCCCTCCTGGAGTACTGTGTCCAGCTTTGGAGTCCTCAACACAGAAAGGACATGGACCTGTTGGAACGGGTCCAGCGGAGGGCCACGAGGGTGATCAGAGGGATGGAGCACCTCCCCTGTGAAGACAGGCTGAGAGAGCTGGGGTTGTTCAGCCTGGAGAAGAGAAGGCTCCGGGGAGACCTTATAACAGCCTATCAATACCTGAAGGGAGCCTACAGAAGAGCTGAAGAGGGACTCTTTGTCAGGAAGAGTGGTGACAGGACAAGGGGCAATGGTTTTAAATTGGAAGAGATTTAGATTAGATATAAGGAAGAAATTCTTTACAGTGAGGGTGGTGAGGCACTGGAACAGGTTGCCCGGGGAGGTTGTGGATGCCCCATCCCTGGAAGTGTTCAAGGCCAGGCTGGATGGGGCTTTGAGCAACCTGCTCTAGTGAGAGGTGTCCCTGCCCATGGCAGGGGGGTTGGAACTAGATGATCTTTAAGGTCCTTTCCAACTCTAGCCATTCTATGATTCTATGATTTTTTGTCTACCTTCACTGTTCTGTGTGCTAACCATTGAGGGTTGGCCTTGAGCCTGTTTTGGCCCCTCCCAGGAGGCTTAATGCAGCATTAAAATAAAACCTTTACTTTTAAAACCTTTACTTGCATTTCTGTGCCACTTTTGGTAAAGTCAGAAAGATTTAAAGTCGGTAAGACTGAAAGAATAACAGCAAAATTTTCAAATATCCACTGGCTTTGCTTATCCACTTCTTTGCTTAGAAGGTCCTGAGGCCGCCTTCTTCAAACCGTTGGCCATACTTGCAGCTTTTTGTAGTTCACAGTGCAGTTGCCCCCAACTTAGTCACACATTCCACTGACCCCCAAGTACCATTTCTTTTAAATTGGCCAATTGTGTAAATGCTAGTTTGTGATACTTAGCAACAGCCAGAAGCTCAGAGGCAAAGTTTTGGTGACTTCAACCTTATCACTGAAACAGTTTTAAGAGCTTAAAGCCTTAATACTTATTAAAGAGTTTTCATCCTTATTTAATGCCTAGTAAGTCACAGGTGTCTGAGTCATCAGCTCGGCGGGAGCCATGAAACTCACAACAGCAACTTTGCCACCCAATATCCAGTTACTCATATGATGAGTAGTGAGTTACCATCTTTGCCCAGTTTCTGGGCACTGAGAGGGAGAACCTTTGATACTCGGTGTCGTAACTGGGAACGCTGAATTCTGTGTCAGGTTGAAGGTTGAGGCTTTACAAGGAACTGGTCCTGTAGAGCCACTCGCCTTCCTACCCCCTTTCCCAAGATTCTCTGTGTTTCACTTCTGCTTTCTGATATTTTGTTTCTTTGTCACTGAGGTCTCTCCCAACACCTGGGTGCTGACTGAGGGACAGGAGGGCTGCGCTGTCTTTGCACTTACTTGGGGCAGCCATTTTTACCCTTTTCCTCAGCCGCTGGCAAGCAACAGTTGAACAAATTTTAAAAAGCTGTATTCAGTTCCTGGGCAGTTCAAAACCTACTTGCCCTACGAGGTTTTGCTGCCAGCATTTAGCAGGTCATTAAGCATATGTGAATGTTGCTTTTTAGAAGCATATAATTTCACTAGACTTGGGTGAGTATTTGTAAAAAAAAATAGAAAAAAGACTCAAAAAAAAAAATCAACCTCAAGACCCACCCACCACACACCATCTGACTTCAGAAGAGCAACGCATCTCACAGCACTGAAATCCAGGCTCCAACCCTGAAGAGGAAATGAGCTACGCTTTCTCAGCAAGGTGATCAAAATGTTATTTAAAGTGAAGGAAATTATTTGCATTTCCCTAAGCTGAGGTGGCTGACTCTCCTAAAACTTTCAACTTGAGACAGGTACCCGGAGCAGGAAACTTCTTGTGAGGAAAAAAAAGACTTAAAAGCTTGACAGAGTTTGTGAGCAACTTTACAAGGATTTAAAATGGAAAGTGTTGTGCAACCGAAGCATCAAGGCATGAATATTCTCTCTCTGACATCAGCAGTTGAAATGCTTCGGATTGTTAAGTAACAATATCTCCAACAAAGGCAGGGCCTGCTTGAAATGACAAGTAATTTAGATTTTTGGAAAAGATCTATCTGTTCATTGAGAAAGAGCTTTGTTTGCTTCAAAGGAGAAGAGATAAAACATATAGATGAAAAATCTGTCACTTGTTAGAAGTATTGTTTGGGTCTTGTGCATTTTAGTGTTTTTATTCAGGCAGAAGTGTAAGAAAGCAGTATTTCTCAAATCTCAGGTTTGGGGTTTTGTGGGGGTTTTTGTTGCTTTTTTGGTTATGGGTTGTTTTTTTTAAAAGGAGGAATAGAATCATAGAATGGTTTGGGTTGGAAGGGACCTTAAAGATCATCGAGTTCCAACCCCCCTGCCATGGGCAGGGACACCTCCACTAGAGCAGGTTGCTCAAAGCCCCATCCAGCCTGGCCTTAAACACTTCCAGGGATGGGGCATCCACAACTACCCTGGGCAACCTGTTCCAGTGTCTCACCGCCCTCACAGTAAAGAATTTCCTCCTAATATCTAATCTAAATCTCCCCTCTTTCATTTTAAAACCCATTACCCCTCGTCCTGTCTCTACACTTCCTGACAAAGAGTCCCTCGCCAGCTCTCCTGTAGGCTCCCTTCAGCTATTGGAAGGACATTTAGTGTATATTTTTAGTATATTAATATACAGTCAGATTCTCCTCTTGACAATTCCTTTCAATAATTTTCTCCAGTTGTTACTGAAAATACCTGTTTTCAGGGAAGCGTAAAGGTAAAAACACTGATGTTCCTATTTATCTCTCAATTTATAGAGTGAGTAAAGCAAATATGAGGATGATCATTCTTATTTCTAGCACTTGTCCAGAGCTGAGGTAGTTCTGAAAGTCTCCTTGGTGTTTAGCAACTGAGGAAGGAATCAGTTCTTGTCAGACTGGAACAGGTTTGCTGTCAGCCTCTGTGCCAAGAGCATGTCATAGCGCAGTCAGTCCCGGAGTGGGACTTAACCAAAGAAATAAAGTTTTAGCAAGAGGGAGGGGGAAAATGGAACTGCTATGGTGGTGTTAAGATGTATTGCTAGGAAAATGCACTTGTAATTTCTAAAAATACTAATATGGCAAAAAAAGTCTTGTTTGGATACAAGAAACTTTGGTAGAAGCTGGAACCTTGTAATTCACGTGCAGCCTGTACAGAAGTTGGAGAAAATACTCAGGAACAGCTTTGTGTTCTTCAGTTGTCTTTCAGCCTGCAGAGCACTTGCTTGGTGCCAGGATACTTATTTTTTTCTCGCCTGTGTATCCTGACTTGAGACAAAAATACTGTAATCCATGGTGGAGAGGAGGAGTTCAGCACGGAATAACTTGTTTAACTTTTGCCTACAGATGGACAAACATCTTCAGAAAATAGCCCACAAACAGAACCAAGTGGAAATGAGATGAAAGATCATTCTAACCTTAGTGTAAGTAGCTAAACAGAAACTTGATTTAAAGAAGCTTTAATCTGCTGCAAAATATTTAGGAAAATGTGTTCATAGTACATTGGTCACGTTATATTGCACTGTGCAGTCCAAATTATAAAATTCTGTGTATACTTTTATCATAGCACTTACTGTCTTGTGAATTAAATTTCTTGTATGACTAATACAATCCCTGTTGAAAATTAATTATAACCCAAAAGATGAAACTGTGGCTGAGGTGATGGTCAGTGCACACAGATAGCCCTGCTCAGGATTGTGCCATCGCTCAGGCAGAGTTGGAGCTAGCTGTTGGCAAGTGTGATGTTCTACACCAAATGGGCCTGATGGGACTGGAGGTGTTCCCCTTCCTTATCCCTTTCCCCAAGATCACTCCCGTTTTCACTGTGTTGCAGAACTCGCTGCCTGACCAGTCGCTGGCACCTGAAAGTGAAGCTGTCGGTTCGGGGTTTGGTCCTCCGCCTTTCCCTCCAGTCCGACCTCCCTTCATGCCTATGGATCCTAGAGCACCTTTCATGAGACGAGGACCTCCTTTTCCTCCCCCTCCTCCTGCTGGCATATATGGACCACGTGAATGTTTTCCAGTACGAGACTTTGGGCTTCCACGCCCTCCAATGCCAAGTACGTAGCTTTTGCTGGCATTTCCTTCAAGCTGATGAACATGACGCTACCTGCTCTGTGCAGGCAGTGAGTTATCTCGCTGGGCAAACACTTAAATCTTTATTTGCACATACTACACAATTCAGCCAACTGGGAGCATCTTTTCTGGTGAAGGTTAATTGTACCCTTTCTTCTTCACAGTTGCTCGTATTTTGAGCAGCCTGGTCTAGTAGGAAGTGTCCTTGCCCAGAGCAGGGGGGGTGGAACTAGGTGATCTTTAAGGTCCCTTCCAACCTAAACCATTCTGTGATATTAATAATGTTTTTACAAATATTAGCTTTGGCTGGCAAACACGCATACACACACCCTCCAACCCTTAAAGGTTCTTTTTTGGGGTAGGAAAGCCAGTAGATTCTTACCTTAATCCTTTTCCTCCTACGAGGTTGCATCATGTATAAATCTTAAACCTCCATCCTTTAGCTTGGAGGTATTGCTAGTGTCCACACAAAAGCATGCATTTGGCACACAATTACTTGTTAATTGATTTTCTTTGGAGTTTGCATTAGCGGAGCAAGATTTGTCAGACTAAAGGGCTGTTTCTGCCTCTTGCTGCTCTCAGCTTAACCTCTGAAGAACAAAACAGTTATTTTCCAAAGTACCTGTAAGGTTGTACAGCCCAGGGCTGCCACCGCAGAGCAGAGGTGATGGTGGCGGCAGCAGCCCAGCGACAGGCGCTGACTGGCTGCTGCCCTCAGCCTCTCACAGGCAATTGCTAAGAAGAGCGATGGTTTGTCCTCCCCCTTCTGAGCATCTTTGGAGCGTAAGCCCTGACTCGGGTCTGCTCTGTGACTTCTGTTTGGGTAGGCCGCTGCCGAGCACGGGGCTGGAGGCATGGGGAAGGAGGAGCAGGTACGTGTCTGCTGCCGTGATTGATATTAACTGGACTGCTCTGATTCTTTCACAGTAAGAAACCCCTTTCCCATGAGATCTTACCCTCACTATCCACCGCAACGACCTGGATTTATGCTGCCGCCGCCACCACCCCCTCCTGAAAACAGAGTGGAGCCACCCCAGTCCAATCCATCAGCTGCAGAACAACCGGAACCGCAGCAGGAGACCTGACAGTCCCTGGGGCAACGCGCTGAACCTTTTCCGTACTCTTCTAGTGGCATCTTTCCTTAAATTCTCAGGATAGTATTTTGTAAATAAAGAATGAAATAACTATGAATATTGTGAATAAGTGATTTCCATTGTACAATAGTAATTTTAAATTAAGTATTTCTAACTTGAGTAATCTCTGCAGAGGTGTATAAAAGTCCAGCTGCTTTGTCCTTGTTTAGCTGTACAGGGGATTCTCTGCATGCCAAAAGTGATGCTTGCTGCTTTAAGGATAGAATGTGAAAACAAATTAAAACAGCTAATAAAAGTCTACTGAAAATGAAGGCAGAGTCACTGTTAATGTGATGCTACGGAAGTAGTTGAAGTGAAGAGGAATTAATACCATTCCCTACCGCGCACATACTCTGTTAATGACCTTGTAGGCAACCTTTCAGCTGTCAGAGCTTTGCAAAGTGGCAGTATTAGTCTGCAGATTTTAACACTGGCCTTTGGGAAGCTGGTGGGACAAAAAAAAACCCAAACAAACCCACTTCCAATTCCTTCAGCTCTGTCTTCAGCGAGCGGTTGGGATTTAGCAACAAACTGGGCAGAGAGGATGGGGCAGGAGCTCATCCCAACAGCACACAGGCAATGAAACCTGCAAGGCAAGGGAGAACTTATTTCTTGTCAGTACATCCCATACACGTAGCAAAAAAAAAAAACCAACAAAAAGGGTCAAGAATGTGCTGCTGTGACAAACATTAAAAAACATTTTAAAAAAAAAAAACACCAAATATACATATAATTTTAGATCTGAATTGTGTCCATGCATTCGGCTTCATAAAAAAGCGGAATTAAAAGGCGTGTAGTTTGCCGCTTGTTTCTTAACTTAATAAATAATCATTTTGAATAATTTTGAATGCCTACAGAAGCATCTGGTGTGTTGTCTCATCCTCCTCCTCGCAGGAGGTGACTGTTTGCTGCTTCCCTTGTGCACCGCGCCCGTCCCCGCAGCCAAGACAGACCTGGGATGGGGACCCAGCCCGGGTCCCTTTTACTGACTACTGTGCAGCCTAAAGACTCCTGCTGGAAGCCGTTGGCTCTTCTGGCAGTTCAGCTCCACATGGAAACCCGTGTCATTACTCAGAGTGCAGGCAGCTGCTAAGGGACACTTTAAGATAAATAAAGGAGGAAACTTTTTAGTGAGCCCCTGCTAAAACACAGCTGCCACCCCCCCCGCTCTCCGCACACACATGCCCCACAGAGTTTCAGCCTCTAATACAAATGCAGCCACCGCACCCCATAATAAGCAGGTAGGAAGAAAACCCTCCAGCCCACTTCTTTTTGGTAATTGCTTAGGTCAGGTCCGCCAAGGGAAAGGAGCTTTTTCTTTCTGCAGCTCAGTGGCTCCCGCTCCTACCGCTACTTCCACGGAGGCTCATTTCGGCTGCAGAGCTCTCCCGTGGCTCCTTCCTCCAATTTATTCTCCGTCCTGCTCCTCCTTGAGTCCTCAAAGGCATTTATAGGCCTCTCTACTTGAGCCATCCGGCAACAAATTGGACAACAGACTTTATAAAGCATCACCGGTGTGAAGCTAAACAGCCGCTAAAACAGTTCAATTCAGCTGTTGCACCATTTTTAGCCAATCAGTTGCTTTCTAAAGGCTCCAAGTTCCCTGGAAAGGCTTCACCAGGATTCTGAAAAGGAACGATGTGGTTTCACCCTCGCCCTTCCCGTCATTCCGAGGAACGACCAGAGCTGCCAGCTGTCACCCTGTCCCCCGTGGGCAGAACCAGGGGATAGCGCTGAGGTCCTCGCTTCGACAGTAACTGCCACCAGAAGAACCTTTTTATCCAACTCACACTAAGATTATGTATGTAACTCTGTTTTATGAACAAATCCAGTATTTGCTCTGTGTGGGTTAAATACTTGGTCTAGCTTGTAACTTAAGTCAACTGTCTGCAAAAAAACCCCAATTCTTCCTCCACCAAAACAATCTGCTCTGAGCCCACAGCGATCCCGGCGGCTGCAGGCAAAACAGAAGTTGGCCGGGCTGGGGCTGACACGGGACAAGCGTGGATTGGATCATCCCCTGGAGAAAATGGAATCATTTCACAGACTTCCCCCCCACACACACACACCCCCCCCCGCCCCGTAATAGCCCACAATTTTATCTGCAGACAAGCAATTTTAAAACAAGCTGGGATTTATGCAATCGGAATCCCGGTGTAGTAACCCCACAGAGGTGTTCAGACAGGTTTAACGGAGAAGGGTCACACAAACACTTAACGGGGTGAAGTCCTTGTCCCACCCCCCACCCCCACCCCCCTTCAAAAGAAAAGGCGTCCGGTTTTAACAACTGAGGTCTTGTGTTCCAAGTCCCTGCTGCCAAACCTAGAACGCAGCAAGACTAACCTGACATCGCCGACTCTTCAGGAAAAAACAAGGAGACACACACACACACACAGACACACACACACACACACACACAATCATCTAAAAATCCCCTTTGGGATTATGCAAACTCAAAGCTGTTTCAGAGTCTCAGGGAGTAAGGCCCCGCTCCAAACACGCCTGCGCTTTCCCCAACAGGACCATCTCAGTTTCCTAACGCTCGATTTCAAATCGTTTCAGCCCGAATCCCTTCACCCCGGTGTCACTAATTCAGGTCACCGCTAAAAACACAAACAAACGACAAAACCAGCTCTTAACTTAATTTCTAAGAGAACAGCACCATCAGCGGCGTGTTGCTCCCAATGCCGCTCGAGGCGTGGGTTTCACCACGCTCTTCACGCCTTGCTGGACTCCCCGTAGGTGTAGTACATACGGACCGCTATCATCTTCCTTAATTACACTGACTCGGTGCCTGGAACACGCGCCGTTCCCAGGGATTGGGCGTCAGACCGTAGGGAAAGCCAGAACAACCGACACCCCTTGGTACAGCCGCATTCAAACACCGCGGCTGTAACCGCAGCGGGGCAAAGGACTGTGTGTCTCCCCGCCATCAGCAAAGCGGCCTGTCCCTCCTGCTCCACCTGTCAAGACTAAAGTTAATTAAAAGCAAAGCGGAAAATTAGGTTAGCCTAAAATGAGAAACACCTTTATGTAACAGAAAGGGAAACAGGGCACCTCCCAGGTGCGTCAGGCCGGGCAGTTACCCCCCCCCGGCCCCGGGACAGTTAACCCCCTGCACCTCTGTTCAAACTGGAGGCCACAGCGTTGCCTTCAGGAAGTTGCACAGAAAAAAGCCAAAGATTTTGATCGCTTTACGACCAAATTTAAGATCCAGATGACGCTGACCAATCCCCCGGCAGATTTAACTGCTACGTAAACCTGCCTCCCGAGGCTGAGCCCTGAAAGGCATCGAGACCAAGTCCCTCTACTTCACTTCACCGGGATTCAAAAAGCTGTATTTACCCGATCACCCACAGCATCTCGTCGGTACCTCGGCAAACGATCCCGCTTCCCCAGTCGAGAAGATCCAGCAGACCACCTCAACGATTCTCACACTTGGTAGCGGTTTGGACGACCGTAAAAACGAAGCTGAGCAGCTCAAACCGCGTGCTGCGCGCCGGGAGGGCAACACCCCGAGCAGCCGCCCCGGCAGCTCTCACCGCTCACCCGGCCACAGCCCCGCACGGCAGCGCCCGGCCACCTTCCCGGGCAGCGCCGCTCCCGTTCCGAAAGCACCGCTACGTACCCTGGGCACGGATAAAACGTCAAACCGAAGCATTGCAGGTATTCAGAATCTATTTAATAGTGGGACACCAAAGAAGTACTACACATTTTTATTATTTTTTTTTTTTTCTTGAGCACATTAGATTTTGATTTAAGCAATTGCAACGGATGCAGGAATTTCTCAAAAATAGTCTTCTATAGTCTACAATCCACAGTTTACTGCATCAGTCTAATAAGTCACATCATGATATACTGTTTGTGTTAACTGGCCTGATAGTCCGATCTTTAGCAAAGCATCTTTCCCCATCCTCCACCCCTTCTCCCCAAAGTGTCGACAAAATTCAGCCAAATTAAAAAAAAAAAAAATTAATTACTGTACGACTTATTTTAGACTCTTTTGTTGACCTAAACACAACGGGAGCTACCAGTTATACACAGCTTATGAACGATGTTGCGTTTTAATTCTAGAAATCTTCATGCTGATACAATAAAATATTTTATACAGCGATCAATTTTTAATGCTTTATTCATTGATTAAAAGAATATACATTTAACATAAACCATACAACATCAGTCATCAATTCAAACATTCAGCTGGTTTCCTTACATTTTCTGTCAGGAGTTTTTTGTTTTTTTATCTGATCACATTTATAAGATAAATTCTCACCACATCTGGCATATACACACACTGTGCCAGTGGATTCACTCTACTGATGTACATATAAAATCCGCATGGTATGTGCTCACTGGAGACAAAACAGCGCACACCTGTCAAAAGGTCATTTTAATATAAGATGGTAAAACCATTTGTAAAACACATATAAACTTTTTCCATAAATAGAATCATATCTGGACATCTGTTGCATAAATTGTGTTTTCCAAAGCTTACAATATAGCAGCCAGGTCTCAGCACTGCTGGGCACCCACGTTGGCCACTTACTTTATTATTGCAGACTGTCCTTTAAACATTAAATGCACAACATTCGTACCACTTAAAACTGGGGTCAGGTGGAAGTCTCACAGAGACCACGTCTGTACCGCGGTTGCCCTGAAACAGTTAAATCGGCTTTTAAAGCCTCTCAGATATAACAAGATTTTAAAACATACTTCATGGAATGTTCTTCATGCATCATAGCAGCTCATACCTGTGATAGAACAAGCTTTGTATTTGTTTCCTTTCCTTCCTTTACATTCACTATTCACAGTGAAACAGGTGCATGTTTGTTAAGAGTTCTGAGGTTGCTGACTGAGCCACAGCACAGCTGTGTACCACAGGTCGAAATTCGACCTTATATATTACAATCTAGCAGTATCTGGCTGGCCAGAAGTTGGCCTGCCCCTGCCAGCATGTGGGCACTTCTTCGTTTTTAATCTATTCTTTGGCAGCTGACACAGGCGCTGACAGAGAAAATCCAGTGACTCGGTTGCTAGGGATTTCACGACTAATGTTTGTTTGCAGGTGTATACCTTTGTATTGAAGTCTTCACTGTTATGTTTTAACCTCATCGGAGTGCACGTTCTTGGGTTGTTTTTTTGTTTTTTTCCTTTTAAACTTTGGCCCAAAGCTAACTTTTAAGGAAGATGACAGAACACGAGAATAAACGAGGAAGAGTTTGCAAGGAACCCGAAAGACTACAGCTTATGGAGTGAATCTGTAAGTGCAGGTACCTGAAAAGCCGGTGCTTCCCACTGCTGCTTAACAGCTAAGAAAAGCTGAGACCGGGCGTTCAGTCATGCTTCAGAATGTGCACGTGAAATAAAGCAAGGTGAGAGTCTTACAGCAAACAGCCCCGGAGAGACTTCTCTTCCTTTAAGCCTATTAAGTAGCGTGCTACCAGATTAAGCACACAATGACAGCACAGAAGTCCACTGGGCTATGGATATGGGTATTAAAAAGAGTTGGATCCTGAGCACAGAACTCCGATATAATAGTAAAATAATTCAATAATGCAGTTACTCAATAAAAGTAAAGTTAGCCGGCAACCTCAGACAGCCTTCGGCTGCATCTCTGTAAGGTTTGGTAGACAAGTCCATTAACCGTGAAAACCCTAAACACTGCCACTTTCAGCTTCTAAACCAATACCCGACTACGTTCTTTGATCAAGAAGTAGAATACACATATATAATTCTATATAGCTAATACTGATTAAACACAGCACAAAAGGGGTTAATTCACGCTACTGAAAAAAAACATAATAGGACCCTACTTGCATATGTAACCACAGGAATTGTAAATAAGGAGCTAAATGCCTTCACTGAAGCTTTGCATCTCTCTGTAGAAGTGACGGGTTGGCTCAGTGAAGACACTGAGCAGCTCTATGTCCATGACCGCGTGCCAAGGCCGACCCAACCCGAGAGACACCTGCTCAATGAGATTGTGAACTGGATCCACATCCTGATCAGCCAGTTCTCCTTGGTCGAAATCAATGCTTTCTTCTGTGACTTCCAGAACTTTCAGGTCAGAGCCACGAAGACGAGCAATTGCTATGAGATTATGAGCCCAAACTGTGTAACCTAAGAGGGGAAAAAAAGAGAAAGTTTCTCTGTCATTTTGCTACAAGGTATTTTTATTTATTTTTTTTACTGAAGTACTTAATACCAGATCATCTCGACATTCTTCCCAACCTATTTTGTCATCTTCCATCTGGCAGAATCCCCCACAACATTTTGTTGTTGTTGCAAGTCACAAAGACCCATTTTATATTCTGATTAAGGAAGTATCAAAAATATTTCAGGTCATTTGACCAAACTTTTCTAGATCTAATTTTTTCACCATTTGTAGAAAAGTGGACTTCTTTACTCCAAGTTAAATCACATCTATAATTTCAAACTTCCTATGATCTACTTTGTAGTATAAATAAATAGAATGAAAAAAGTGAGTAATCAACTATTTTAAGTGAATGTATAAAAGGACTGTTTGAAAACTCTGCTTGTGCTAGAAAAAAAACTGGTTTGCTTTTATTGCATTAGAGGTAGGGGAAAAAAAACCCAAAAGAAAACAAAACAAAGAAAACAAACAAAAAAACCCCAACGCACACAAACCAGAAGCCTCTCCAGGAAATAGGTCACACCAATAAAAAAAAAAGTATTAAAAAAATTTACATGCATCTTGTTATTCTGTCTGAGATTAAACATAATTACAAAGCTTCCCTCCCTTCCCATTAGTGCATATTGGCATCCCTCTTTAAAAACACCTACTCCCCAGTTACCTGTCAGCTTTCTGTACCCTGGCTAAGGCAAATGCTGAGCTCCTCCTTATTCAGCTGCAAACCACAGATGATCTGGGAACTTCCCTTTTTGGGAGCTCTGCCAAGTCAGGCCTTCCATTGCAAAAGGGAAGGCTCATTTCTGCCTCCATCATCACTCCCACAGGTGCTAAGCCTCTTGGTGAGATGCCCACTTAGATTTCAAGTAAAGCTGCAGTCTGCACAGTATTTGAACTGGGCAAGTAAAGCTGCTGAGAAATAAAAACTAACTGTGGTTTGGTCTTCAACAATGCACTTAGCATGCTCTACATCGTAACGTATCAAAATAAGACAGCTAAAGAATAAAGATGTCAAAGTAATAAAGTAAGGAGAATTTTTCATTCTGCTTTCTTTTACTTTTTTTCTACTGTTTGACTCTAAGGTTTCCTCTAATTATGTTACTCAGGGTAGGTTTTCAACAACGAAGCCTGCACACATCTGTATGGCTCATTTCCGGTATATTAACCATTAGGAATGCATGAATTCTCACAATTTTCATCTGCTGATACTTCACCTCCAGCACAGGAGACAGAGTGGACAGATGTTCTGTCCACAGAAGATGAAGCTGTCAATAAGGCTCCAGGACATCAAACACAATGGAAAATTCCACCTGTACAATGACACTCCCCTCTCAGGATGTGAAGGAGCTCACAACACCTTCCAGTTACCTTGATCATAAAGGAACTTATCAAAGAAAATCTTGCCAGAAAGTGCAAGAATAAAGGGAACAACAACTGCGGTTAAGCCCCCTGTACCATCCTTGTGGTCTGGGTATATGGCTTTTGCTACAACTTTCCACAGTCAGATCCTCTGTTCTCTGGAACAACCATCTTATTCTCAACTTCATCTCATTTTAAATTAACTCTCCTTTCAAGAGTTTTTGCCTGAAGTTTCTCAGTAACTTTCCACCAGCCAAAAAGCCTCCTCTGCCCAGCTGAAGTATTCAGGAGGTAACAGCGAATGATCGCTTCACCACAAGTACCACTGAACAACACATTCGCCACAGGCAGCAGCATTATTTGTTTTCCCTTGCTAGCAAAAACTTCAAATTTAGTTTTACTCATGGACAGAAAAAAAAGCTGAGACTCTCACAGGTAACACAGTACGTTTACAACACAAAGTCTTGAAAATCCACATGAAGTATCCTTCTTTCAAGGAACAGGGGGAGAAAAAAAAAAAACAAACAAACCACCACAGAACGGCTTCAGCCCCCATATATGGGCTACGCTTTTCATTCCCAGTGCCAGATCACACTACTCTGACTATCCTGCTGTCCCCATCCCATCCCAAATGGCTACACACTCTTCGCATCCTTCCTTCATTCTGCAAGAATGTATTTAAGGTGCTTCAACCATCTTTCCTCCGCTCCTGAAGATGCTACCTTGGTGGAAAGATGACATGACTTCCCACAAAAGACAGAAGAGAATCTTGAGGCCTCCGAGGAAAGGAGTGTCCTCAGGGTATGTTTTTCCCTTCCCCTCTTGGTCAGTGACAAGTGGCAACCAAAACTATATGTAAATCCAAGCCTTTTTCAGAGTAAACTAATAGCAAAAGAGGGACGACAACAACAACAACAAAAAAAACCCACCAGAGAACTACTGGAAACTGAAGAGTAACCACTTCAGGAGACAGGAGAAGAAACCTGAGCAGTTACATATAAAGAGAATTATGGCACCTTGAACAAAACCACCACTTTTTCCCTGAAGGAAGCTTGATTGTGTCATGAAGAATACAACAAGTAGAGCCAAAAACCATTATTTGGTAAGCCTCAAAGATTTTTTAGTAGAAGACAGTGGAAAAACTTTTTCTAGCAAATACAGCAGGACCTTCTGACTTCAGCCAATGGAAATCTGAATGCACAACCTTCACTGCTGAAGGTGTCTCCTGTTTGTGCTGAACGACTGGAGATTTACTCCCCCCAGCAGTCTGAGGAAACACATTCCTTCTTATGGGACACAACAGAGAGTCATCACTTAACTCCTTCATGCTGCGGCAAACTTGGTCTCGGTAAGCTGATTCCAGCACAGACAGAACTACTCTGCATTATTTAAGTTTCAGGTGCTTCAAATTTTGCCAAACAACTGTAACCTCTAGCTAGCACTGTACTGATGACAGAGCTGAATAAAACGCACATTTAGTTTTTTTCTTTACAGTTATATCACAAATAAATATGTGGGCAAAACCTAGCTGTGGCATTACTGGCGAAACCAATGTACTCAGTGAGGCAACATCCTCCACACTGTATTGTTCAGCCTTCATCTGCTGGCAAAGTCTTGCCAAACTGGTAACAGACTTCCTCCCCTCAGCCTTGGGGCACTTAATCCATGTTATTTACAAACAGGAAGCACAATCTAATCTTGCCAGCACATGAGCTCACAGTAAAACAGCAAATGTGTTCAGTGTTCACACAACCAACCACTTGGTGGAACTTGCACAGTGCAGACCACTTTCAGGATAAGCCTCCTGGAATGCTCAATTCCTAGTTATCCTCATTTCTGTGAGCAATCTAATTAAATCCTATGTGACTTCTCAACAGAAGTTAGTAAGCTACAAGTATGTTTAGAACTCATACACAATAAACACCTTCACATTTTCAAGCACAAAAATACCAGTATAAGGTTTAACACCATGTATAGCAACCGTGCAGCAGACTCTTGAACAGCAAGCTACTGAAAACACATTACAATTAGAAAGGCTGAAGCCTTGCAAGCATTTCAAAGTCACATACTATGCCCGTGCAACGTATTACCTACCATGAACAGCCAGGAGAGAGAGTCTTGTGCACCTCCAGGCTAGTAAGACAAGTGGATCTTCATTCCGGTTGTCGCTAAGATCTGGGAAGCCAGACATATCTATCACATCATTCATTAGTATAAAATGAGTGAGGAACTTGTCATACTGCCTGGTTATGAGGTCAACAACAGCCCCTGAAACACAAGTGATGTAGCTGTCAAAGTGAATCCTCTCTAGGGGGATACTGGGCTTAAGAATCCTTAACATATCATCACTCTTGACATCAAAAGCCATTATATAGACCCGAAGATTAGTGCTGTTGCGAGTCAGCGCCTTCCAATTCTCATCTTCTGGCATGCTGTCCAATGACTTGTGCATTATGGAAACACTATGGACCAGGAGAGACAGTCGATGCAAAGGCACATGGTTGCTGTCAGCCAGGACTCTTGCCATTTCGGCTGTAAAATCACAGAAATCCAGAGCGAGCGAACGCAGATTCACAAAGCGCTCCAATTCAACCGCAGTGATAAGAGTGGTATTACCAGGGATGTGGTTGTCCAGTAAGCTCAGATGTTCCATGGTGTTGGCTATGGGGTTTGATAAGGAGGACAATGATGTGGGAGTTACTATTTGCAGCATAAACCCACAGGACAGCCATTTCAATTGCCTGCTATTGCCTAATATCTCTTCAAACAGCTGTTGTATCCTGCAAGAAAACAAAACAGACAATGATCCTATTAAACATGGTTTAGTCTTACAATTGCATAGCATTCTATTTTTTTATTTGAGAATTATTATTCTTCTTTCGGTTAAGGCCTTATTCTGCAGGAAGGTGCTATTATTATGGTTCTTGTTAACTACGAATTTTAGAACCCGACTGCAGACCTCCCACAGCAATTTAACCTTCACTGCACTTAAAAGGTTAAAACTGTAAACTATCTTGAGAAAAATTATGTACTTTGTCTTTCAAAAAGCAGTGGCACACTATGAACCTTCATTTCATGTATTTCTCAGCACGTATTTAACACCCTCCCACATACATTTTAAGGTTATGCAAATAAGAAAACCCGTAATGCTTTTAAAACACAGCTCTTGTTTTTAAAAACAGCGTTTCATATTTGCTAAACTCTCCAGAACCGCAAATTCAATATGGAACAAAAAAGTCATTTTCAATGAAAGGTTGCAGAAACTTGGCTTTGAGCATAAGTTAGAATGATCTGAAACTACTTGCTTGACTTTGCTTATTAAGTGGTAAAGAACAAACACGTACGATGAGCCTTTAAATAATTCTGAATGTACAGCTAACTGGATTTTCAAGTGTTAACAGGTTCAGGTTTTATCAAAACAACATGGCCTTGGTAACATTTCAATCTCAGTTTATCACTGCCAGAATCCTCATGCCATTTATTGTGCTGCATGACTATCATGCACTTATTCAGACGCATCCCACCTCTCCTACCCCTTTATTTTTTTTAAGGAAGGGATGTTCTTCAGGTTAGATATTTAATTCAGGAAGGGAACAAAATATATTAAGATATGATTTTGAATACTAAATTCAAATAGTACAGTCAAAGCCTACAAACTTTCTCCGAATAACTATTTTTCCAGTCTTCATCCCACAGCTGCTGAGGCCCAAAACAATCCTCTTGCCCAAATGACAAGTGTTCTTTGAGCATATACATTCTAGGACACATGTCGATGAGAGTTTGATCTCAAACCCTGGTCAGCCAGAAAGAAAGATCAGCATTTAAGGGAAGCAATTGAGCCAGGCTACGGCAGGTCCATGAAACATGAAGAAATAAAATGTAAACACCTCCAGAACAAAATTAGCAGAAGTCTTTGCGCCCCAAAATCACGTGGTGTTTTGCACAAAATACTTTTTGTCTGTTGTTATGAATATCTGTCTACTTTACACATCTAAGCAAAACAATGTTATAAAGTTATTATTCTCATCCATGTATCTTTAATCAAGATCACATCCAGACAAAATTAAAGGCTTATTTAGCCTAGTATTCTGACTGACAGCAGAGAAACACTAACAGCTTGAGAACTGCAATAAAAAAATGGAAAGTATATAGGGATCTTTCTCAAGTATCTCCTCAGTTTCCAAAAAATTCTAACTCAGACCTCCTGAGTCAGAGGTGCCTTTCCGTACTTAGTAACCCTCAGGGACCTCACTTCTACAAATTTATCCAGGCTCCTCTTTGATCCAAGTAAGATTTAGCAACTGTAACATCCAATAATAAAGAACTCTGCAGTGCGATTCCCTCCTCTTCTCGCTTGCTCTGAACATGTCACCTACTACCTTTGATGCCCCATAATCCTTCTGTTGTAAGAAAGTTAAAAGATCAATCCTTATTCATCCTCTCTCTCTGCAAATCCTTATTCATCCTCTCCCTTGCCTGCACGACCTTTCTTCCTTCTGCTGAGAACGTACTGGGTTTGCAAGGCCTGACTTCTCTTTGTAAATGGAAAAGCTGGTGTGGTTATTGTAGTTATCTATTATACACCTCAGAATAATTCCCAGGCTTTTTCCTAGTACAGTCACTAGTTTTAAAGATTTCAATTCTAGCCAGATTTGAAGACTTTTTCTTTTAAACTGGCAACCGCAACACAAATTAAACACAGTTTTAAACAAGTCAAGAGTCACAGATAGTGTAGTTTTGCTATTTTATTCTTAAATTCTTTTACAGTTCAGATGGACCCTATTTGATCACGGCAATGTCTGTTTCATAATTATTTCTACCAATGGTTAAACTGAAGTCAGATTCTCTGACAATCCCCCAAAGAAGTTTTACCACAGGAACCTCTCTAATTTCTTCCAATGAGCAAAGGCTCTCCCCTCTCCCCATACACATCTACAAAAGGTGCTGTAATGGTTGCAGCAATGGTATAATTTATTTTGTAATGGTCCAAGGAGCACTTTTAATATTTTACAGAACAATTGAAAAGACGACAAATCAATTTTGAGATGCTCAGTAGAATACTACCATCTATATACCTCTCTGCACTAAAAATCGGTTTAAATCGTGCTTCTGATACGACTTAAACCTCTAAGCTTAGAAGAGCACTGTCCTAGTACTAGCACAACTTAATGAAAAAAATACAATACAGAACTCTGCAGCTGTAGGGTGGGTTCCCTCCCCTGTGGGAATCACATTAAATAACTCTTAAAAAGAGAGATTGTGACTCAGTGCTATCTACACATCAACTTTTTAGTGCAAGCACCAAAGTATTTATACAAGTATTTAGATTTGCGCTGATGGTCTATGGTCTTGGCCACAGGCCCTAAGAAAACTTTCCAGCCACCTTCCCCCAGTTCTTTGCCAGTTTTATAGAAAAACATCAAACATGTCAATAGAGAATATTTAACAGTGACCATTTTTTGATTGTTTTTAATACTGGATTTATGTAAGGCCAGACAGGAAGCACAAAATTAAGCCACCTGCCATTAGGTTTAACATACTTCAAATAAATTTTTCAAACACCCCAATGAGGCTTTCTCCTCCCCTGCAAATTCTTACATACAGCCTATTTTTCATAAACAGACTGCATCTAACTGGAGTTTGCAAAAATAGTTTGAACTGCGTTCTAGTAACTTAGACACATTAAGTCAATTCTTGGGAATTAACACCTACTTTATTACCACATTAACTTTTACTTCAACTGCCTAGCGTGTAGCACAACGTTTATCCTAAGTTACACATGGTTATCTTAAAGCTCGCTTACAAAGCTGAAGTTTAAGTGCGGTTTAATAAGTACAGCAAAAAATACAAGCAGAGCTCAGCACATGCAAGAAAGCAACACAACCTAGCGGTGCCTCAACGAGTGTACTTCATCAGTCCACTCTGCTTCCTGTAAGCAGCAATTATGGGATGTTCACCATCAACCTGAAACCTACAAATGATCATACTGGAGCAAATTATTTAAAAAAATAAAAAAAAACCTCAAAATCAATTACTTTCACAATTAATGCCCCAAATGATGCTTTCAGCCAGAGGACAGACCAAAGCCTGACTAGGCAGGCCGACTTAGTGTTTAAGCCCCCAAACCAGTCCTGACCAGTACAAGCATATCAATGGCCCTGGACAGAAAATAAGCATATTACTAAGGTCCATGTGGAGCCCATTTGTTTAATTAAAGACTATCAAAATGTTTTGTTTAATAACAGAGGTTAAACTGGTTCTTTTGGAAACCAAACTATCTGAACCAGAGGGATCAATCACAGGAAGCAGATTTCAGAAAGCCAAAATTTTAAACAACTACCCTTTGTCCAACTCAAGACAAATACACTGTTTACACTGGATTTCCCAACAGTAATGAACTAAATTGTAAAGAGAATTTTAGAAAGTAACCAGGGACACATATGCCATACAGAAAAAGAACAAACATTACAAGCCCATGCTGATCACTGCAGAAGTACATTTTTGACAACACAACCCAAAGCCTCCCCTCCCTCAGCACAACCCTTAGTCCTAACCTTGGGGAGCATCCTAGCAGTTCTGTGCTACCCAAGATCTCACCCAGGGTCTGTTACACCCAGTTTGATGTTACAGACTTAAGGAAGTGTTACATTTTCTTCCCTGACTGCTTTAATTCCAGGAAGTTCCTGAAACAGCCAGTAGGGTTATCACCATACCGGTTCCAAAAATCCTCAACTACCAATAACGCTGTCTCCAAAGGTTGCTCAATGTCTTTCAGTGCTATTTAGTTGTATCCAAGTTTTGCAACTTAACTGATGCAAACCCCATGTGCAAAAGACAAAAATAAAGAGCCACGAAGCGCTAGTGCTACTGCTAGTGCTGATGAATTTGAGAACACTAAATAAAACACTGCCAGCTTTCCCTTAATTTAGAAGGGGACTAGCAGGTCCCAAATACATTGTTTTATTCTAGAAAAAACAAAAAACAACAAAACAACAAAAGCAAACAAACAAAAAAGAGGTAGCATTTATTTGCTCATTCTGAGACGTGCAAAGGACAATACCTAAAAGACTAACTTCAAATTAGATGAGTTTTGAATGGTTTATGGCTCTAAAATGTTCATACTTATTTTTGTTATTTGTCTGAAGAAATCCTTAACTATGTACTCAGCTGAGTAAACATCTGCTTAGGTGGCTCTCTTCAAGTCCCTTGGCAAAGATTTGATTATATATTTATGTTTTCACAACAAAGGATATGAAAAAAAGGAGTTTTACTGAATCAGCCTTTTTCCTGCATACAGCACTACAGTAGATATGTTAAATAGAATCCCAAATTGCTCTAAGTTCTGCATTCTAAGCATAATGGATGCTAAGTACACAGTATGTGACACACAACTGCATTTGCAATGTTTGGCAAATTTAAGTCAGGACCAAGCATTTAGTTCCATGGTTGTGTTCACATATATACATTGATCTGATAATATACCTACGCTATTTCTAAAACCACTCTAAAAAATAATAGTAAAGATCTAGAGTGGCTGTACTTATTCCACTCCCAAGCTACTGGGAGAAATATGTTTAAACTGACACAAATTTAAATGATGGTATTCAGTTTTTATCTATGTAGGAAGTTTTAGCAATACTGCTAAAATAGTTAACTTAGCATCACTCCCTCTGTGATAATTTATTCCAGAAGCCAGTAGCTTTTTACACTGTATTTATTTTTTTTCCAAAGAAGAATTAGCTATTCTTATTATACGCATTCAAGGATGGTACCGTAATGTAATTACAGCAAGCTAAAATACACCTCTGAACTAAACAAGCATGTTGTGAGCTATGATCTTCCAAGAATTCTGCAAATACATAACCTAGTTTTGAGATGCAACTTGAAATAAGTTGTTTGTGTGTATGTTCTCTTTCAAGTTTACTTGCTACATGTGAAATATGTGAAATTCCTGTGAAATACAATAGATTACTTCCTTTTCTAATTTTTTCATGTACAGCAATAGTAGAGGTGCTGGTACCAACCCTCCATCCCCCCTCCCCTTTTGTTCCACTAACATAATATTGTTTCTAGAACACAATGAAAAGAGGAAAGAAAGGATTCTCACCCTGCTGAGAATGAGAAAAAAAAAAACAAAACCACACAGAAACAGACTACTTCATGTAAGTATTAGGAACAGAAATCAACTCAATTTAAGAAGTTAGAATCTCATCCTATTAAAAAACTGAAAACTTTCTTAGTCATGTATTTCAGGCATTAAAATTTGTGTTCTGTTATCTGTTTTTATTATTTTAACATATTTGATAATTTACAAACATAACTTACTGCTTAATCTTCTTGCCATCAGGGTCAACCTTGCCGAGGTATGTATTTGATATACTTCCATGTTGCTGCAGAATGCTTATATCCCCAAAGAGACTTAACTTCTGGAGGTTCCTATGAAACGACAAAACAAAAAGGAATCTGTACACAAAATTAAAACACTGTGAGGAATCATTCTGAATAAGACAAACAGGCAATAAGAACACCTTACTATATGGAACATGTAGTCTGTTTTGGAAAACATCCTACTGTCCTGGAATTCAGGCACATATGGAACTACAAAAAACCAAGACTGAAGTCTAAAGGGGAAGAGGACTATACAAACTGCTGAATCCAGCTGTAAAAGCAAATGCCAATTTTCAGTCACCACAGGAGTATTTTCAGCAAGCCAGCGCCATTAAAAAAAAAAACAACAAAAAAAACCAAAACAACTTACAGCAGTGCTTTCAATGCACTTTTAACACACATGTTCCAAGGATTTAAGTGTTGCAGATGAAAACATCAAATACCTATTCATTTTAACATTCGACGCCCAAGTTGAACGCAACTGCAAACAACCATGCCTGAGCACTTGCTTATTACAGCTGGGTTACAAATGGGAGCCCAAACCTGCATCAATCGAAGTAACACAAGCCTCAGACAGGAAAAGTGAAAGCTCCCCACACCCTAATCAGTGTCTAATTTCTGTGATACCAAAGTAGGAGAAGCTGTTCTAATACTTCCCATCAGCAACTAGAAGAGTAGAAAAGCATTAGTGGTCCACCACAACATATAATTTTAATTTTAATTTTTAGAAGGGATGCCTAAAAAGAAGTGAAAGAACCACCTCCAAGTTTATACTGGACAGGACTCAGTGTGCTAGACAGTTTTCCTTTCCCTACTACAGTTCATTTCTCTTGACCTGCATCTTTCCTATTCCTAAAAAAAAATTAATTGAGAGATAAGAAAATAACTGCAGTTTCAGAGTAGCTGCATGGCATTCACTTTTAAGATTTTAGGTTTTTTAACTGACTAAGTTTCAGGTCAAGATTTTTTTATTTATACATGCTGTAAATTAGACTTACTCCTAACGTGCAAGGACTAGTCTGCACTTGGTAATTAACGTGGCAGAAACTCCAGTTCCATCACAAATGGGTTAAATTCACCTTAAACAGTACATGCCAATTAACATGTAGCTGACAATTAAGTGAGTTACATAAATCCTTATTTCTGCTGTCTTACAAATCATATGCTAATATTTTAGATCAGCTTTGAGGAAAATGCAATACAATTACAGTGCTCAAAGCATGAGGAAGCTCTGGTGCCAGTTCACAACCTCCACAGTATGAGCTGATACTCTACCAAGAGGAGAGGAAAAATTAAAAAAAAAAAGTAAAACTTGGCTACTTGATTTTTTTTTTTAAGTAAATATGAATTGCAGTCTGTAACTGGTATCTAATATAACTCGTAATTTACCTGTTTTGAAGTTCCTGTATTCAATAACCATACACTAGTTTCCTGAAATTATCCACTGTTGCCCCTGCTACTGTTCTTCTATAGGTGAAGTTAATAGCAAGATCCACGAGCTTCATATGGAGTCAGACAAGTACTGCAGCAAAATACCAAGATTTTACAACTGTTTCAGAAATTCTAACCATTTAATATTTAGTTTTCCAATACAGGACTACTGTACTGACCATACATTAATATAAACTGAGCCCTGACCACACGCTCAATATTCTGTAAGTTTGACTGAGGCAATGCCAGATCATACTGAAGAATAAGCTTGGCAGGGAAATCTGAAGACACTGGCACCACTGAGAGTATTTTGGGCTCTTCTTTCCTCAAAAGCTGTAAAAGATAGTCTGGTATGACAGAGAAAGCAGCAGAAGCCTCCACCTGGTGTGAAAGGCAGCGTTCACAGCCAGTACTATAATTAAGCTTTTATCTTCTGATCTCAGTGACTTAATTCTGAGAGCTGAGACAAAATGCAACCTTCAGAACAATTTTGAATCACCTGCATATTCACATCACACAGAGGTCTTGTTTTGTGCTACTCATACCCCCAGTGAATCCTGCTGTAGGCAGGTATTAATTTTAGAGCCACTGAACTACAGGACACATGAAACGCCATTTACTAGTATCCCACACGTTTTTACTACGTGTATGACTGCCATTTAATGCGCTTCAGAGATGCACAGAAAAATTCTCCACCTCAAAACCTAAGCAATGAAAAGATCCAATTATTTTTCCATTCACAGCTCAGCTATTACCATCAACAAATCTGATCACGGTTAAACACAATATTAGATTTTTGCTACTATTTGCAGTGTTGTATAATCTCTATGGCATTCAGCTCGTCTCACCTTTATTTCTGAGAGTTAGTAAAGTGATTGCTATTTAAATAAAATTATTTGGAAGTCAATTGTCAAATTTTGCTAAAAGTTACAATGGCATCCGAATCCTACATATTACCCATACACACAGCTGGGGGAAAACATGTTTTTTGGGGGGTTTTCTAAACCATTTATTTTCCAATAACTCAAAAAGCCTACCAAAACTAATAAGCTTCTTACTAGGCTCCATCTTCAGTTTTGGTCAGTCTTTTTGAACACACAGTGAAAAAAGAACAGAACGGTCTTGCTTACATTCAACACGAACAAAGTGGTAAGGCACATATTGTATTATTATACTAGTTTTTGCCAGTTTCAGCTGCCTGCTCAAACCAATAGAAAAGAGTCATTAGAAAACCTCAAATACAGATGCAGTCTACTGTTTTGAGCGATTCACCAGTTTTTGGCAGCTCCAAGATAGATACCGTACTTCACCAAGATACCACAGTTTTACTATAATCTGCATTTTTGTTTCCACAGCAAAGATGACACAAGTCACACAAAATAAGGTACTGCAGAGGAAGGGGAGGTGAGGCAGAAATCACTACCTTCCTATCTTCCTTTATCAGCAGCCAGAGGAGAGGCCATACCTTGGGATTTCAGAGTTACATAAAAGAACACAGAATTTTCCTCCTGAATGATCAGCAGTCGGTTATTAGCTGCTGCATGCACTGAAATGACTCACAGAAAGTTTGTCGCCCTCCCACCTGCCTTCGAGAACTGTTTTGAAAGATCAATTTGAGAAGGCGCAGATTAGGTTCTCTTAATCACCATCAAGAAACAACTTGTCCCCCCTGATATTGTTACAGAACATTATGCCCACCCACCCCTTACCTTTTCTTTTTTTAATAGGAAGCAGAACATCAACTGTTTAAACAACAATATACTTCTTTATTTTGCTTCATTTACTGTCATAAACATAACAGCTCATGGAAAAGTTACAGATCACTATAAATGCTATTTTCGTACCTTTTAATTAAATATAGATTTTTAGAGCTCATCATGGTTCTAGCACTATTAAAGCAGTATTTTGGGAGTAATATGCTGCCACCCACAAAACAAAGCTTATGGCAACTTGAGCTCTACCTCAAAGATGAGGCAGACCCAGAACGTACCTTTTTGGATGATAATTGGCTGTCAGCAGTAAGACTTGTCAGAATATTATCAGTTGTTTTTAAACCAAGTTGCAGACAAGTAGTTATTTCCTTAATTCCATCAGTATTAGCAAAGGTCGCTCAGAAATATTTTTCTGGAGACTTAACATGCAGATTGGCTTAGAAATTGGCAATTTTATGTTGCACAGAAAACATTTTTGTTAGCAAAGTACACATCATTCTCCTCTACCCAAGAGAGCATCTAGAAATAGCATTACTTTTAGTCACTACTTTTCTTACGTCCTGTGGTATTGTAAATCCTATAGGAATTCTAGAGCCACCTAAAGTTTTTGGGTTTGTTGTTTTTTTTTCCTGCAAGGAGGGAGGTTGTTACTGTATTGTTTAATAATAGATTTAAAAGCCTACAACAAGATCACACAGTTAAGAAACAGCATACCATTTCATAAAAGTATATCTCCTCCTACCCAGCTCTGAAGTACAAGATGGAAGTTCAAAGAACTTCCCTGCCAAAAAACTATCATAAGGGCTGACAGGAGTTATGAAAGAACCACCCTGTTTTAAACTTAATTCCAAAAGGAATGTACTTACGGTGATTCAGCCACGGGAGAAGTTACAACTGCTGCTGTTCCCATTATTTTGGAAATTACAATAGCTATCCCATGTACAATGATACACGGCAAACCCCATGAAGAAATTATTAATTATCTTTGAATTACAGATGAATAAACAGAAGCAGAGAAATAAAGTGACTCGACTGCGGTCATTGCTTAGACAAAAATAAGCATCAGGCAGGTGACAATGCCTCAGGTTTAGACATGTGGTCACAGAGAACTAATCAGCGATTTGGCATAAGTTGATGCTCCTTCCTACCTCTTTTCAATGTCAAAAGTCGACTTTTGACTCAAGAAAAAAAAAAAAAAAAAAGAGCTAAAAAAAACCCCCAAAACCAAAAGAGCTCAAAACCAAGGTTCTATGTGGAAACTAATCAGTTATCGGTATTTACCTTGCAAGAAAAAAAAAAGACACATCAAAATAAACTAAAAACCTCATTGTTTCAAGGGAAAGAAAGATTCTGTTGACAAAGTAAATCAGAATAAAAGGTCAAGCGTTAAGTGTAAATCCCCCCTCCCCCCAGTTTTTTAAATGCTCAGAAAAAAAAAAAAAAAAAAAGCCTGCTGTAATAACCAAGTACCCTGGGATTCCCAGTAACACATTATTCATTTCAAAACAAAAGAGCAGCATGAAAATCATTTGAAGGCAGCAAGAAAGTATACTAATGCAAAATCCTATCAAAGCTGGTAACTTTTCACACCTCTGGCCTACCACCAAAACGATACTCATCTACCAGAGAACAGGTACTGGAGAAACAACTACATCTCTACAGTATTTTACTGCAGTCCTGAGCCACGCTGTGCACACAGAATCTGTAAAAAGAACTTTAGGAAGCAAATGTCCTTGTACAAGTTTCACATAAGGCCATGGACATTAATCTTTTTTAAAAGAAAAAGTATACCAAAAGCCTTCTCACAAGGCATTCAATTTTCACAGCCTCGTATTTTAGTGAAACAGAGAAAAAAAACCACATAGCATTCTAGTTTCTTTTCTACAAAACCCCCAGGCAACATCTCCTGCAAATACTATTTATTTTAAAATTCCAAGTCCATGTAGTGATATTTGCCTCTGATCAGATAATCCCCAGCATAGCTTCAACATTTTTTTCCTCTTATGACATTAGCTGGATTTCCCAAAGATTCAACAATTAAGTGAAAGCTCCTTTAAAGGCAAGAGAAGGCCAATCAAGAGAGACAATCACGATATGCACACCGAGGATTCACAGGGCAAGAAATAAATTAGGACAAAGGTGAGCTGGGACCACCATTTTCAGCAGTAAAGTTTGTAACTCTCGACCATCGCAGTTGCGCCACAGGAAGTACCTGCTGGGCACAAGAGAGCAGAGGAACTGAAAGTGAGACCTCACACACCACATTTGCATTCATCTCGAACCAACGAGGAATTACATTTAAAGTTCTCTTGCTACAGTTCAAAATAAAGCAGCAAAGAAGGCCTCAAACTACTCTCTAATCCCTCTGGAACCAAAGAGGGGCGGTGACCAGACCTTGATTCAGTTGCAGACAGCTTTCCAAAGGCCAACAGCAAGGTTTAATTCATCCTAAGGATACCCTGAAATACTTGCAGCTTTTTTCTTTTTTTGGATAGGTGAAGCTATATGCACACAGAGGAGAAATAATATTAACCGTTTCATATCCTGAAATCTACATGGCTTTCCAAACGCATCATAACCTAACCGTAAGATCTTCGTTTTCCTGTCCTGGATACTGACTAGAGGCCATATATTGGGATATCTGATTATTATCTTTTTTTAAATAATTTATCTTGATCACACCCACACATGGTAAAGAGAACACGAGCACTTTCATTTTAAAGAACTCCAACCGGAGGAAATTAAGCATCTAACCTGCTAAAGTAAGTCCGTGAAAATGCATCTTAAAACATCTTAAAAGCATCTAAACACATCTTTAATCCAAACCACGGAGAAAGATTCCTGTTGTTTAAATTCAATTTGATCATTTACGTCTCAAGTGTTTTGGTTTTTTTTTTTTTTCAATAAAAAAAAAGAAAAAAAAGCATAAAAACTTCATCCTAGTCAAAACTGAGTCAGATCTCACCTTAGCAGGTAACACGAAAACTCAGCTTTTCAACAGCAAAACCCCTCATAGCTGGAGAGGTGAAAGTATTTTACTGGGGCTGTGCTCCGTCCCTCTCTCCCTCCAGAAAAACACCACTGCTGTAACTTCACAAACACCACCACCCCGCACCACGAGTTTCTCGTGACGTTAATTATTTTGCAGTCACGCATAAGGGGTCCAAAGCCTGAGAGCAGCAACGCCGCCGTTTTAAAGCGAGAAAGGTGCTTTGTTGGGCACCACATCCCGCTCCCGGCTCGCTCTGCTGCAGCTCCATCCCCCCCCCCCCCCCCCCCCCAGACCCCTTCTTTCCAAAGGGGGGCGAAGTTTCTACCATCGCATACAGACGAGGCTCTCGCCTGCTGTTATATTCTCCATCAAACGCCGAAATATGGTAAGAATTTAAGGTAGTTTCCAGCCGCTCGGCCTGCCCCCTCCACCAGCGCCCGGCGGGCCTGCCCCCGCCGCCTCCCCTCAGCCTCCCGCCGGGCCCTACCTCCCCCCCTCCCCCGGCCCGGGGTCGGTACCTGTTGTTTCGGACGCTGCTCAGGACGCACAGCACCAGCTCCAGGTAGGTCCTCAGCAGGTCGAGCCAGCGCGGGCACAGCGGCGGCGGCGCCTCCCCGTCGCCCGCCGCCACCACCGCCGCGGCCCCCACCTCGCCCGCCGCCGCCGCCACCCCCCCTCCACCGCCGCCGCTGGGGTAGTTGTCGGCGGCGAACTGTACGCGGAGCTCACGGACGAACCAGCCGCACTTGCGCATGAGGAACTCGAGGCGCGGGCGCTCGGCCGGCGAGACGCGGAGGCTGAGGCGGAGGCGCGGCCAGAGGGCCGGGTAGAAGAGGCACTCCCGCCAGTGCGAGCAGGCGGCCGAGGCCCGCAGCCGGTCGGGGCCCGCCAGGAAGGAGAAGATATGAACCACCAGTTCGCTGGGCAGGGAGCCGGCGCCCACCGCCTCCCCGCACACCGACATGCCTGGCGCCGGCCCGAGCCCCGCTGCTGCGGCGGCCACAGGCGGCGGCGGCCCCGGCCTCGCCTCCGGCTCCTGCGACAAAAACAACAACATCAATGACAAGGCGGAGGGGGCGGGCGCCGGCCGGGACGCGGCTGCCGCCGGGACGCACCACCCGCGCCGCGGCCGGGGGGGGGGGGAGGGGGGGACGGGACGGGGGGACGGGGGTACGACGAGGGGCGGAGCGGGCCCTACCACCGCCCAGCGCGGCGGGGAGGGGGAGAGAGAGGTGGGCCGGACCCCTCCGCCCGCGCGGCGCCGCGTGGGTTCTACCACGCAGCCCAGAGGAGTGGGGGTGAGAAGCGGCTGAACACGCTGTTCCTGCCGCGGCGGAGGGAGGAAGAACTACCCCGCCGGGGGAGAATGGAACGTGCCACCGATCGAATGGGAGGCGGGACCAGCCCAACGGCCTCCTGCAGGGCAGGGTGGCCGTTAACCCTTCCCTGCCGGCAGCCGGGGGCCGCCGCCCCGTCCCGCAGCGGACCCCGACCCCTGGCGACGGGGCAGCGTGCAGAGCCGCTCCAGCCCCGCAGCGGGACCCGCAGCTCCGCGGCCGAGCCGCGGCGAGAGCGTCTGGGCGCCTTGAGGGGCCGGCCCGGCAGCGCGGGCCCCCCAACGGCTCCTCCGCCCTCAGGCAGCGCGGCGGGAGGCCTGGGAGGGCGGCGAGGCTCCGCAGCCGGGGCGGCCGCCGCCGGCGGCTGTGGGAGCGCTGGGCCTTGTGTTGAGGGAAACGTGTAAAGGGTGTCGGGCGGCGGCGTGGAGGCCCGTATCTGCCCGCCCGTCCGGCTCCCAGCCGGCGAAATTACCTCAGCAGCCTTCCAGCTGCCGCTGCGGGAAAGGCGCTGACGAGGCAGGAAAGGCGAAGCGCGGCGGAGAGTCCGACGTGTGACAGGACTGGCTGCCAGCCTGAGGGGATACATGAGGAAAGGCTCCTAATCTTAGTTCCTTCAGTTTCTTTAAACTCATCTGCTTTGTAGTACCCGCGCCAGCATCAGCTGTAGGTGTGGGAAGGTGTGTGCACACAGGCTTCGGGGAGAATTTAAAAATCTGTTACCTACTGATGCTGCCAAGGCTGAATGCCAAAGCGAAGTTAATTGCACTTGTACATGTAAGTTTTACAGTTTTAAAAACCTTACTGAAATAAAATCGAGTACTGCAGCATCTCAGAATAATGCACGAGTTTGTATAACAAGGTGGTATTTGAGTGTACAGAAATGTACACATGAAAGAACAAAAGATGTGCTAAGAGAAATAAAGTGTAGGCTCCTCTTTGCATTCAGAATAGAGTCCCATTATAAACAGATTTATCAACAACCAAATATAAAACACCACTTTCCCTTTACTCCATGACTAGCCATTTTCTCTGTCTCACAGCAGGGGTGAAAAACTGGTATCGTTTCTCTTTTCTTGAGTCTGGTCATGGGGGAAATGTGACTGAGTCTTCTGTTTCTCCTTGATTAGAGAGAAGGATCCCAGAGGGGCAGATGTTATTGAGAAACTGAGACTGTAGGAAATTCCCAGACGGACAATTCTTCCCATCAGGGACTAGTGCTGCTTCACACACCTGCGCCAGTGATTTGCACCTGCATAAACAACTCGGGTAGGAGCTGTGCTACTCCCAGTGCAGATTCCCCTATCAGATTAGACCAAAATTCCCCAGGCAGTCAAGATGCAAGCTCTGATGCAGCCAAACTCATCTGGCCTAGGAGGATGCAAATGAAAGGAACTTACGCACCTGCACGTCGCTGTATTTTAATACCTACTCAACAATTTCATGTTGTTGGGTTGATGACGAGTCAAAGGACTTCTGAGATTACTAAATATCTTAATGTAACTTTACAATTCAGTGCCCTGGGATTACTGAAGTGCCATCAAGAAAAAATGGTTTATGAAGTTAGTAGTTCTGTGTCTCTTGTTGCCTTTGTTGGATTGTATTTGATCAGCAAATGTGGCATGTTGGGATCATCCCTGTGATAATAAACACTTTTACTGTGACCATTGCACGGTCACTTACTCAGCTCCAGCTTATCAGGGTTGTGTTAAAAAACTCAATCTTGGGAGCTATTACCTTCAGTTTTGTAGCCTCGAGTGAATAACCGCCTGTCTAAAGCTTCAGGTCATTACAGCTATGGCCAAGTGGTCCAACATGATAAATGCCAGACTTGGTGAGGTTCCCCAGTTCAATCTATCTGCACGGCCAGTGCGGCACCGAGGCAACCAAATCTCTGAGGCTGCCAATTCTGGGCATTGAATCACAGTTTTCCCTGCCTTGGACTTCAAAAATGTGCTCCAGCTTGACTGAGAGCTGATTTCACGGTGCAGGCTTTTGTTAGTTTTAATGCAGTGACTGCAAGTTGATGGGATAATACCTCAGAAAAAGACGTGCATCTAACTGGCTTGCAGATTTTAGGGACATACTGGCTGGCTCCAGCAAGTAGCTGGTCAGCCATCTTTTTGCTGAAGCACTAGGCTGTCAGTAAAACTCCAGTGCATAACTCTCCATGAAGCCATTGGCTAAACATTTAAAATCGAGGAGGGTAACCGTGAATCTTTAAGATGCAAATCAATTTTTTTTTCAAATGGGTGAAAGGCAGAGGAGCCATGCCATACTGCACGTATTAGAGGGACTGAAAAGACGAAACCATTCCAAAGCAATTCACAGGCAGGAGGTGACAGTCATTTCCCAGGAAGCAGCCACAGGTTATGGCACAGTTCACCGTGGATCAGAACAGGACATGTGCCCAGGCAGCCCGGGGGAACCTGGTTTTGCCAGCCCCGACAGCTCTGGTTGGGTTACTTCCATAACATCAGGATTCTTATTGCTCAGCAGAAGTCTATTCTATTGCTCCAGAAGTCCCATTTTGGCACGAGAGTTGGGAATCACACATGGCTTCAAAGCACTAGCTATAACCAAGTTAATGTTCACTGGACCTGAAGGTCACCAGGTTCAGCAGTGATGTCAAGACCAGAGGCTGCCACCTCCCCAGCTGCTTCAGGAGCTCTGTCCCGCAAATCGGCAGATACGAGATAAGGCTGACGAGCAAAAAACAAAGTACGAGCTTTCTCAGTTACTCAGTCCCTTCTTGATTTTTGGCTACATCGATAAGACACGAACGTTTCTGGAATTACTAACTCGGTGTGTGCCGTTAATGAGCTGTTGTGAAGTCAAGAGTTCTCTGTCTGCCAGAACAGACACCCCGAGTCAGCCCAAAGCAGAAACGGAAGCCGAGCACTGGTGGGGAACCGGAGTTTCCACCCGAGCCGTAACAGACTGACGTAACGTGTCCTCTGCGCTGGCTTCTGATGCAGAAAAGAGGAGTTCGGCAGTTAAAACGTCGAACTTGACCGTAAGCTTCCTGCATAATCTCCACCTGTAAAACGTTCTCCGGACCACAAGGTTATTTTAAGGGGAATCGGGCTGCAGCTCAACACTGCAGCCCCGGTAACGATCCCGGTGGAGCCGGGGAAACACCCCAGCACCGAGCTGCCGCTGCTCCGGCTTTCGGGGCTGAGGGAGGCGGCAGGAACCCCGCTCCCGGGGCTGGCGGGAGGTTAGGCCTCGGGCTGGCTCCTCGGAACGGCGGGGCCCGGGCCGTGCACCGGCGCTGCCCCCGGTCGGGCCGCCGGGGGAGCAGTGGGAGGCCCCAGGGGCGGCGGCGCTGCCGGGCACCGACACCCGTTAAGCCCGATGCGGGGGGGGGGGGGGGGGGGGGGAAGCGGAAGCGGCGCTCCTTACAGCGCTCACCATAGAGCTGGAGGACCGACACTCCCCCCCCGTCCCCGGCACTGGTATTTCCGGTTGGGTGCTCCGTCACATCCGGGCGGCGGAGATGCCGGTAAGGCGGGCGGGTGGGGGGGGAGGAGGGGGCCGGGGTGCTCCTCCAGGACTCGCCGCCCTCTGCGGGGCACGGGAGCCGAGCGGGCCGGGGAGCGGGCGGCCTGGGCCTCCACCGCCACCGGGGGCCGCCCCTCGCGGCGACGGACCGACCCCGCCGTGGGGGAGGGGCGCCGCACCTGTCCGGTGTGGGGGAGGGGCGCGGACCCAGCCGGACCTCGGCCCTCCGCC